>NC_045742.1:5353135-5365601 GCF_008692095.1 Etheostoma spectabile
CCTGTGTGTTGAGCTGTCCATTTAGCTACAGAGTGAGTCAGTGCACTTCTGTTCCATCTTTGTTGGGAGTCGCACATGTTCAGTAGCTAGGTAAGCACTGCTAGCTATTCATCTGCAGACTATAAGGGCTAGCCACTCTAGCAGCTAGGCAAGCAATAATGTCTATCGTCCTTCACATCCATTTGTGAATATGTTCCTCAAATTATGTAATGGCTCTGCAAGCAGAAGCTTGTTTACACTTCTCATTCGGTAAAATCATTGAGTGCCCCCTTACTGTGTTCATTGCTCACATCTGCTTTCTGTTGCCTGTTTGTGTATTCAAGTAGAAATTCCAGAAATTCCTCTTGGTGGCAGCACTACAGTGACATATAAACCGACAAAGAAGTAGGCCTACAGTTAACTCCAGTTTCACTGATATTGAAACTCTGTTTTTCTCTAAGAACAACTAAACATTTTAAAAGAGACAAGCAGTACGTTTACATGCACAGCAGTAACCGGTTAAGTGACTAACCGGGTTATGCCAGTTCTCCCCGTATACATGTGCCGGGAAGAATCGGGAGAATGGAGCTTTTTCTTCCGGGTGACCTAGGTATGGCAACATTACACAGACCGATCACTAAATCTGCAAAATTTAACAACTTAATGTTTAACTTACACATTGTTATTTCAGTGTAGGACAGCACAATATTCCCGTCAGATGACTGACCCCTTGTTCGGCTCATTATAACGTTAAATGTAACCAGTGAAGGGTGGAATTAGCAAGCCGACTGCGTTGGCGAGCTAACTAACATGCCCGGTCTCTCCACTTATTTGTTGAGACACCGAGTTGACAGCCCCGGGGATGGACAGTCGGTCTAGCCATCTCCAGCTGCTGCCTCAGCAGGGAGTACAACAGAAGCATGCGCAGAGGCTTTAACCAATCAGAGCCCGGTTAAGGTGTAAAAGTGCAGGGCTACTCCGGTTACTAAAGGAGTTCTCTACCTCTGTTAACCCGGTTACTAGAACTCCAACTTTAACCAGGGTAAGGGGTTTACATGCCGTTTGAGAAATCGGGGTATGGCCTTAATCCAAATATAATCCTTTTTTAAACTACATGAAAGACATTACTAGATTTATTTATTTGATTAGGACAATGCACGTTAATCAAGATTTCTGTAAATGTGCCAGTGTTAGCCAGTCGGCTGTAGTCCTAGTTACCTAGCATGCATGTGTTTATGGTGGGAAGAAACCGGAGCACCCAGAGGAAACCCCCGCAAACACGGGGAGAACATACAAACTCCACACAGAAAGGCCCGGAACAACCTGGATTCAAACCCAGAATCATCTTGCTGTGAGGCAGAAGTGCTAACCACTGAGCTATTTAAATAAAAAATACAATTTAAATAAGACTATATAAAACATGTACAGAAATACAACACAATGCAAATAACAATTGTTATCATTACAGAATAATCTTTTGTTTTGGGGGGTTTTTCGGACTAATTGCTTTATAATTTGGTCTATACCAGGGATCTTGAACAGGAGGTTCTGGGACCCCTAGGGGGTCCTCGGAGGCCATGCAGGGGAGCTTTCAAATTCTTGTTATTAAGTTTAAAAAAAATTAAAAAGTCTTACCATAAATTCAACATATTAACAAAATTAAATCCCCACTGGTAACTAGCCCATAGCTAAGGTAGTCACTAAGGCCATCCACATCCACAGTTCATCCTAAGGATTCACTCTGCCACGTGTACTGTATGTTTAACATTAAAACATGATTTATAAAACCATGCCAACAATTATTAGGCTATTTGAAGAGCTTAGTATTCTATGCAAAAAAGGTATGTATAAAGGCTTTAGGCCCCCTTACACGTTATTGTAGGCCCAGTTTATGCAACTTCATTTTATACAATATTAGAAGTCCCTGTTCCATCACTCGTTCAGTTAAGGGGTCCATGGCTTAAAAAAACGTTGAAGACCCTTGGTCTATACAATATCAGAAAGCAGTGAAAAAGTCCAAAGTGACATCTTAAAGTCTTGTTTTGTCCTAAACCACCCAAAGAATATCAGTAAAAGGCTAAAGAAACCAGTGAATATTCACGTCTGAGAACTTGCTTTAAAAATGACTCAAAACAATAAATTGATTAAATTGTTGTTGTTATTTGCTGTCTGTCTGCCAATTAATTGATACTTAATTGCAGCTCTACAAACAAGTATACCTACAAGAAAATCAGACAAAGAACAATAAAAAAAATCAATCAAGATGTCATATTTGGTACAATTAAGAGATCCAAAAGACTCTCTAATATTCAGTCATAACATCAGATGAAAGTGAAGGTGACTGATGCTGCCAATATTAACCCTCCTGTTGTCCTCGGGTCAAATTTGACCCCTTTAAAAAATGTCTATATCTGAAATTTGGGTTTCTTTTTAACAATATTAAATAATTAAATACACAAACCCACTGACCAACTCTGTGTTTTACACCACCGGCACGTTCAGAAACCAGATGCTCTGGTTTTATCAATCATGTTTGATGGCAACAAGAACAACAATTATCATCACAGCTGCCTACTGCATTGTGTCTTGGATCCTGAACACAATTCATATTTTAGCTGACTAATTAAAATTAAAAGGTTTCAAGAAAACACACAAACACTGCTCTTGAAAACTTCAGTTAAAAAAAAGGTTTAGCAATAATCTTGACAGCTTACTTTTCCTCCGTATTGGGTGCTTTGATGGTATTTATTTAGGATCAAACAGAGGTCCACGTGGTGGCATGTTTGCTTTATTGACGGTCTGGTATCTTACCTCTCTGAGCTGCAGAGGTTGCAGCGTGCAGCTTGCTCACCCTCTAAAAGGCAGATGGTCAAGAACTAGTGGCGACGAAGGCCGGCTGTTGCATCGCCTCACGCCTTTGTCTTCGTCAAAAAAAGTGCACTTGAACACACCGCAAAGACTACAGCCGACGGCCAACTACCAACACCACATGAGAGAGAGGAAATTACTCCGGACATAACCCTTGCATTTACAGCATTACAAACTAGGTGTAAGCGGAAACGGTCCAGGCAAAAATCAAAGCAGCCAAGAGTTAGTAACGCATTTTCCATCAATCAGCAGTGGTGGGCCTGTCAGAGAGGTAGGCGGAGCTAACATAATAGACTTTTAAATCATCTTAAGCAGTTACTACGGCCAAACAAAGAAAAGAGCAATGACTAAAGACAATAAAAAACTGTGAAATATGTGTGAAAATGAGATCCAAAAAAACACAGCTATAGGTGCTGCCTAAGAGAAGTGGTGATCTTCGATATATATATATAGAAATGTATGTGTGTGACATTACATATGCTGTATGCATGTTTTGTTATGCACGCAGTGTTTGGTAAATACATGTGGCTATTTACCTGATAGTGTTCCCCTACAGCAGCTTAATAATAATTTATACTGTTTATTGATCCCCAGTGGGAAATTACAATTAACACTGTTTTGTTAGTAATCAATACACACACACACACACACACACACGCACGCACGCTCGCTCAGGACCTATTCATGCACAAATGGAGCGATGTCAGAGTGAGTGGGCTACCAGTGCCCTGAGCAGTTGCATACAGTACAGTGCCTTGCTCAAGAACACCTAGCAGTGGCCAGGTGAAGTGGCATCTCTCCAGCTACCAATCCATACGCCGTACTTTTGGTCCGTATGGTGACTTGAACCAGCGCCCCTCCGGTTCCCACACCCACTCCCTAAGGACTGAGCTACTGCTACCCCAGTAGGCTTAATAGGAGGAGCAGTTAAACTAAATCAGATTTCTAGCAGAAAATAACAACTACAATAATCCCCCCCACAATAGGCTGAAGAGGATAACATATTATTGCTCCTGACTTTATCAATGTCAAAATCTATTTATTTTTTAAGACCACTTGAACAGAAATTGCTTTCTAGTTGTCACTTTTACATGATTATTCTGTGGCCACAGCCAAATTGTCGAGACTGTGGCTCCAAACCGCTGCTTAATAATGGCCGCTTGTAAGGCTGGTGAATGGGAAATTGGTGTACCAGTCACTCAGGATAAGAGGATCAGCTAAATGCCTTGAATGGGAAACATTTTGAGGGTTGATTTCCTTGTTGGTGCCCTTACGTAACAAAGTGAAAGCAGAGCAGAGTCTAGCTGCCTCTCAGAGGAGCAGAAGTAGCAGCGCAGGTTTCAGTGGTCTAACGGTTTCAGGGTCAGAGGTCACTTGCCCTTTTTGATCCTTTAGAAGTGCAAACTGAGCATGTCAAATGGCGTTTCACAGTCTGCCAAGCTCATTTTAATACCTGAAAATAATACATTTTGTGCAATAAGTTCAACTGGCAGTTTTGATTTTTAAAAGTGCTAAATAAATAAATAAATAAGTTGTACACTGGTCCTAGATGGTGAACTGTGCAACTATGAATGGAAAACAAATTCACAAATTCAGTGCAGAGAAAGCTTTCCATCAGCCAACGCTATGATGCAATGCTAAATATTTACTGTTATGATGAGGGATCTATTTTATTCCCATAAGGACATGTGCTCCAAAACCAATGTTTAAAATGCCAAATTTAGTTAAACAAGAGTACACAATATGCAGTTGGCAGCATTTCAGTGTCCCAGGCTGAACACTGGTTGCAACAACCTGAGCCATCCAATACAACGCCAGAATACGTAAGATCAGTAGCAGGAACCATAGTTTTGCCAATAGGCTAGAGACCAGATGTCCAGATCAGCTTTATATGAAAATATTTTATATCTGCCGATACCGGATACAATATGTGATCAGATGAAAGAGCTGCACATCGGTTTTTTTGCTTACAGACATAAGTAAACAACGTAACTGAAATATCTCTTAAGCTTAGATGAACTGTTAGTTGTTAATATCAACTGTCTTTTATGTGTGATGGGAGAGTGAAAACTGCCTTCCTGGTGATTATGAGAGAAAGTTGCTCTGCATACTAAAGTTAACTTTTGTTACTGTGGCAGTAAACACCTTTTGAGATACGATATTGGTTTTTAAACATAATGACTGCCAGTAGAAACCTTTAATTCATTGCAATAAAAACAACAAATCAGATCAAATTAGTTTTCACTACAAATTTACCGTTTTCCACCGGGTTGTCTAAATTCATGAATCATCTGAATATAATATTTACATATAATTCCCAAGAGTGCCGGTATGGACGGATTATCTGCAACAAGTGGTAAATAAGTTCCAAATTTTCAGGTAAAGTTATGCGGGTGGGCCACAGGTGTAATAGAGGAGAAGACAAAAACAGAAGAAAGAAATTTAAATATTATTTGGCGCTGCAGTCTTGACTACATGACCTTTCATCTCTTTCCTTAACTCCCTCAGGATAAAATATAAGCTACATTTTTGTTGCCCCACTTCCAACAATGTTCTCTTTGCATATGTTTACATATTTGAATACTGATATCCGAGTCTATAGTTTGGTGCTGTGGCAAACAAGGGATGCACTCAAAGCTGTATGGCTTCCGGGTGGCAGCAGTATTTACTATGAGCCACTAATAGAATGTAAGTCATTCTCCTTGACCACTGCCAAAACACGGATCGACGTCCTCTGGATACAGCCAAGTCTGGAGATTAACAACATTTGCAGTCAATCATGAGCTGCACAACTGTCTCAGTAGCTGATAAGTACACACACACTTTGGCATCACAAAGAGCCCCTGTTGGCCTGCCTGTGGGTATTGGAGTGTTTGGCCTCAGTATAAATTGGCTGCCAGCTGGAGCGACGGACACTGAAGGCCTGCATCAGTGGACGGAGCCAGGAGGAGAGGTCTCTTCTTGTTCTAGGAGCTTTGGCTTCACGTCAACACACACACACACACACACACACACACACACACACACACACACACACACACACACACTCTATACAAAGTACACAAAAATGTCAACATGCTCTTGCCCAACTGTAAGCATTCGCACAATCGCCGTCACACACAGACATTGTCTCCTCTTAATTCTGTTTGATGGCCCTCAATCCTCCAGCTAGTATTCAATGCCTGGGGAAATCAGGCAGACAATAGACGCCATCCAAAGAGAAGCAGACTGCTGCCGGCCAGGAGGGCGTACGAGCTGCCAAGAAGCAGAAACTCTTGAATAATTAAGCTTTGAGTTTAAGTTGTGAAGGCCAGGAGTAAAGTTAGTGATGCTAACGTGTAATACGCCTCGCAGGTTGCACACAAACACGGAGAGAACAGACCCAAAATCTGAACAGTAGTGCCAAGTGTCAAAATCCCCCTGCTGGGGACCGAGGTTACATTGTTGCCCAATGGCAACTTGAGCAAACTATTTTCATTGTAAAAAAAATAAATAAAAAAAAAATAAGGAAAATTTCAAAACACTCTACCAACACTGAACACTTTCCAAAAAGGCAACAGGTTGCAACAGGCTATAAAACTGAAAAGCAATTCTGATGCTATGAAAATCAAAATAGCAAAACTACATAGAATAATACAAATAAAACGTGTGCATTAGGAGTGTTTAAATTATTTTTACCTTGTCTATATTTAAACGTTCAAAGCACCAAACATTTATCATTCCGGTAATCTGCATTTCTGGGTGATGCCGTTGAATGTGAATGTGCAACGATAGAGGCAGACCAGAGACGCAAAGATCCAGCCATCTGATCACACTCCCAAGATCAGCAGAGTCAACCCACCAGATAAACACTTGTATTTTAATGGAAAGTTTAAGTCTACACTCACTCACTTTGCCAGGTAACCTGGACAAAAATGTAATGAGTCAGAATCCACCATTCACGCAGATATTTTTTCTACCTGTTAACTTACATACAGCTTTTTACGCCGCTGCCGACAGCAGCAATCTCGCTTAATACTGGACAAATGTCATTGATTATTGTTCCCATCAGTCACTTAGACACAAAAACATGGGAAAATAGGGGCCAGGTTGAAAGAAAAACGGTAGTTGCCCTTTAAGTGCATTTTAAGGAGCCAGACCTAGACCTTTGGTATGTAGGGGAACAATTAAGAAGAACGCTGGTTGTAAAAACAGTTGATTGGTAACTCTTAAACAACCATCTATGAAGGCCAGGATGATCCTCTTATTGGTCTCTGAGGACCTGACGCCCTTGGACGAGAGAGCAAGCAAAACAATCAGCACGCAGAACGTGGAGATCCTGTTTACTTACATGCAGCACCTTAAAAGATTTCCACAAATTCAATACAGTGAGAGATTAGACAGAAAGAGAAAAAGAAAAAAAACAGATTTGGTGTGCTTATCTCTGGTAAAACATGGTATGTGCTGCTTGAAGTAGGATGAAACCCATTAAGAGCTGTGTGTCTGTGCCATGTGTGGAGACAAAACAATACAACTAACTGTGGAGGTTTCCATCATGTATACCAGTTTTCATGTGTAGCTCTAGATGGAATTAGCGAACCGATCCTGGAAGGGAAATTAGGTAAATAACATCAGCACTCTGTGGATTAAAGGTTTCTTTATGTTACTAGCTCCATGGGTAGAAGACAGCACTCATGCTAAAAGGGATGGGGATTCCCACTGGAACCCCTAGTACAACATACTCCTCATGACACTGTGAGGAGCTTTGGATATACGTTTCCTCTAAACAGCATATGCTGTTAGCATCGCCAAATGGGCTCGTTATCCAGCTCCTTCAAGTTATCAAACACAGGCGCTATTATAGAGCACGTTGTGGTCCTACTGTGCAGACAGACAAGGACACAAACAGAGCCGATATGAAAGATATCAAACAGTCTTAACACCCAGAGGATCAGGACGCATTGGCCACCCCGGCGGCAGCAAGACTAAAAAGAGATCCGCTTCAAATGACGAACAGAGGCTCTGAAAACACATGTTGTGCCCTTCTCTGTTTCTCTCTTTCCCCATCTGCTTAAGAAATACATCTTGATAATTACATTACGGCTGATTCAAAATGACAAGACTGCACTTTACTTATTCATTCAGCTATTTCACCGGGATACCAAAGAAAATCTGGCTCTTCAGCTGCTCAACGCTCCACTATGTTTACCAGTGTGTCTGTCTGCTGATTGCTGCTAAGCAGGTAGTGCTTTTAAGGCAATCTGAAATCAGCTACCTGCTGAGTAGAGCTGGGCAATGTATCAAATTTTATATTGATAATGTGAAATGAGAGTGGATATTGTCTTAGATTTTGGATATCGTGATATCATAATAGGGCATAAGTGTTGTTTTCCTGGTTTTAAAGGCTGCATTACAGTAAAGTGGTCATTTTCTTAACTTACCAGACTGTTGTAACTGTTTTATTATTTGCCTTAGTCATTATGTCCACATTGCTGATGATTATGTATCAAAAATCTCATTCTGTAAATATTTTGTGAAAGCACCAATAGTCAACACTACAATATTGTTGCGGTATTGATAGAGGTATTTGTATACAAATATCGTTATTTGATTTTCTCCATATCACCCAGCCATACTGCTGAGGCTGAAAAAACGACACTAGGAGCACTTGGAGTGAACCAAAACAGTAAGTTTAAGGACCGGACAGCTAAAAAAAATGTACATTTCCTTAAACTCACTTTAAAGCCGGGCCCGGTTGATTCTAGGGATAATTCTCTGTAAGTTTGTCTTTATGAGCAACTCTTTTTCCCTTATTACTACTCATTATTACTTTTGTTTTGATTTCAGTGACATCTTCAGTGCTTGCAGCTGTGTGGTTTCTGCAGTGCCCATGAAAGATATCAGCTGTCAACTTAACTGAGAGCACAGTTAGTACAATTATTTCCTTCAACACATGACTACTCTTCAGTTTATTCCAAACAAACAAAAAATGCATTATATGCTAAGGGACTGGGTTGTTATTTTCTTGGTAAAGATGTTCAACATGATCGGTGTTTACACAGCAAATCAAACGGCTCGTACACCAACACTGTTAAACATTAACGAGTGATAGAAAAGACGTTTCTTAATGAATACAAAATGTTGGGGCTCCATTCGTTTTTACGTTTTCAAATGTCTCCATGTTCATTACAGTTCACACACAGCTCTGTTAACCTCTTGATAAGAGCAGGGCCCTTGATCAGCCACACATCTTAGCCACAGCCCTTCCTAACTGATAACCTCTCCTCAAACTGGAGCTGCCCTTGGGTCCAGAGGTTTGGGACGCACTCTGGCGATTCTCTGCAGGGCTGAGCGGCGGCGTGGGACTGTCACTTAAACGGCCCATTTGTGGGACTCCCTGTTGTGTACTTTAACCCCTCAATGTAGCACAAGTAGATTTCATATGTTTACAATTGTTGTTTTCCATCAGAGCTTTTTTATGATCTTGACATTTCCGACCACACTTGAAGGCAGCTTCATTTCACAAAGAAAGAAAGAAAGAAAAGGGAGGGAGGAATTGTGCTTTGTGCTATAGCTTGTTGCAGGGAACAGTCAACTCCTGGTCTTTTTTTTTTTCAGTGAATCTGTCTCAACTTTTGGTTACCCCTCCCCGCGACCCCCGCCACCACAGCCTAAACCTACTTGACTCCCCAACTGCCTCCCCAGTGGGTGGCGGGGCACCAGATTATGTGTGAATACAGCCTTATGATGCAGTTTTTGCTGTGAGAAGGGGAAAACATAATGATCATCAACTCCGAGAAACCTGGAAGATTAACACTGATTGGCTTCATTAATAATCAATGGTCAATTTGGCATGAATGCAATCCACCGGACAGTGCTGATACCAACAAAAAGTACATTTTAGTTAAGTAATAAAATGGGCCCTGCCTACATGTAATGAGCACAGCTGACTGCTTCTCGCGTAAAGAAATAAGAGGATTTCAAGTTAAGCAGATGCAAAAGTTTTTATTATTATTATTATTATTATTATAATAATAGAAATTCTGTGTTGGCACGGGAACTGTACATTTTCTTTCACAAGTCTTACACACTTGAATGAAACTGTCAAGATACCACACCTTTGGGCACTGTGGTAGTTCACCTGGTGGAGCAGGCACCCATTTATAGTTTTACTCCTCAACGCAGTGTCCGCAGGTTCGACTCCACCCTGCGGCCCTTTGCTGCGTGTCATTCCCCCCTCCTGCTCTCCCCTTTAATGTCTTTAGCCGTCCTATTTAAATAAAGGCCTATAAAAAAAGAAAAAAAGAAAAAACCTTACCACGGCTCTTCCCCAAAATACAAGGTTGTGTAAGCCTTCAGAATATTTACCGTCACAGATTTCAGGGCAGAAAGATTAAACTGCACATTTAAAGTACTCTGCTAGGATGCAGTGTGACAGAATTATTTTGAATTTCCTGTCTTACACTTCAGTTTTTATTTTGGATGAGTTGATAGCAGTAACTAAAAAGCTGTTTGAAAAACATAAACGAACCTGAGGCAACAAAATCGCTGACGTCGAGACAACCGAATGTGACGAGTGGACAATATAAAAGGCTGTCAGAGGACTGAATGCGCCTGTTGTTTCCCCGAAGAAATGTCAAATACTCCCTTTCTTCTTTCAAGTCAGAGCAGTAAGCCCGGCTTTGGTGCAACAGTGTAATCCTGGCTACATGTTGTCACGATGCAAAGCTTTTCTATTCCAGATAATCATCCTCGGGACCACCAGCAGCCGGTCAAATGCTGCTTTATTCTGGCGGTGGCTGGTGCAATAGCCACATGTTGTTCACCGGTCCCACCAGGCCTACTGTTATGACTCTGCTTAAAGTAGTAGACAGCAAGTCTTTGACTGTGGTTTTGCCCGTCCCACACACTTTTTGAGATCTGAGACAAGAATCCTTGAGTCTGCAAAGCATTCACGCTCACAGCCGTTGAAGAGGTTTCACGGAGCTTCAGGACATTGTCAGTTTTGCAAACATTTTTCATTACATCAGACGAAAACAAGATGCACTTGTAGTTGTGGCTCCATGGAGACAAGCCTGTGATGTGAGCAGCATCCAATGAGTGAGCAATAGGAAAACCGGAAAGCATTGAAGGAGTCTCTGCAATTGTCTTAAATAGTTGTTCATTTTGTACAACCCCCTCGACAACAGATTGGGACTAGGGATGTCCCAATACCAAAAATCTAGTAGTTGGTACCAATACCACCAAAACTACAAAGTACTCCATACCAAAGTCGATAACACGGTGCGTAAAAAAACAAAGCTAAACATTAATTCCTTTAACATTTGAGGGGGGAGGGGGCGCTCTGTTTCTGTGATGGTGGGCGTTCTTCTTCTTAAGCAATTAGCGACAGACTAGAGCGCATGTGGGCCTATGCTGACTCCGTCAGGTCGAGAACAATTGCATCCCCCAGGTACCTAAGGTACTTTAGAACAAGTACTGTCATGTTTTTAGAATTTTGGTACTGACTTGTTACCAAAATACCGGTTCTCGTGACATCCCTACCTGGGACAATTAATCTTTGGTTGTTTGAAATATTAGTTATAAATCTATAAGTTATAAATATAATGCTCATTAAGGCTCGGGGCAAACAAGTAAAGGCAATACGTCACACAGCAAAAGGCCACATATCTAGTCAGAGAGGTGATTTTTAACTGTCTAGTAACTAAATTAATAAAGATCAGATCAGATCTAGCACAGCAGTTGGTTAACAGCTCAGTCACATAGTCTGTCTGCGTTGCTACTAGCAGTTCATCAGAGCAGCATGTTACAATGTGGGGAACGTTTTTAGGAAAGGTCTTGATAAAGCTTAATCAGCGAGAAAAAAAATCTCACAGCTGAACTGCAGGTCAGACACCAGGCAACTGGACAAGGTTTTACCTAATAAAGATCAGAGTAGTGGGACCAGTGGGCCAGGGAGAGGGGGCCTGACTATAAGTGAAGTGTCCTTATTTAGGCCAAGAGCATAAGCAGCACGGCATGGAACATGCAGGGTTCTTCCTGACTCAGAATGGGCCTGCGCGGGGATGACTATGCACAGAAGGAAGCGTTGCGTACAGTAGTCATTTCTGGCAATTTGAAAAACTAAAATGTTTATTATAATGCTTTAGTAAATGAACCCCCAATCAAGAAAACTGCTTATTAAATATTATTAAAATTCCACAGTTAAAATCACCAGGAGAGTCCGACAGCCTAAAAACTGAGATAAGTGCTCTGATTTAAGTTTATGCTCTGTTTTTTCAGCTGTTGGGGGGGAGCCAGAAATTTCTCTAGGCAGGGAAAGCCCTGACATGGACTTCAAGATCCCTGTTCTGTAATATGTCGGAGTCAGGACGAGTCGAGCAATTACAGCCCCTAACACAACAAATAAAGATTTGGTTTTGTGATTATGACAGCGGTGGCATTAACCGAGACAGTATTACAGAGCTGCCTCCAACTGTGGCTGCATTTTTACAGCCTCACAAAACACACTCACTTAAATTAAATGTCAGCCACTAGTTTGATTTTTACAGGGTTCTCCCTGTGAGTGTCCTGGGGTTCAGTGCTATTTCCCCCCTGCCACGCTCAAAATAATCTGTAGCCAATGAAAACATGATTAGGA
>NC_045742.1:5365611-5375961 GCF_008692095.1 Etheostoma spectabile
GAAGCATTTATCACGCGGAGAAAAAAACAAAAGGATTGGCTTGTACCAAAAAAGGGGAGTCTAGATTAGGCCTGCACCATTAATCATATAAAATCGCGACATTGTGACATAGTTTCCATGTCGAAGGCATATATTTTTAAATTGCCGACCGTGTCACTTCAGTGTCTTAACCAGCCTGTCAAAAACTGTCCCCGTCAGAAATGTCTCTTCTTTAATAAACCCAGTGCTGACAGTGTGCAGCGAGTCCACCACCTGCCACTTACCCAGACAATGCCTTGGTGATACACTGTACTTTAAACCTTTATTTACCCAGGGAGGGTTTGCCACTGAGTATGTATTTCTTTCCACATCGCCTTGCTTAATATTCTTAGTTACACCCAGTAAAACTAAAATCACCTACAACTTACAACTTAGCAGCGCCAACTGGTGCTACTGGGGGTTTTGTACTTTGCATAAAGTCACATGAACAGTAGCCAGTATAGAGGGTTATTGTAGTCTTTAATGCCTTGTTTTTCTCAGCCAGAGAAGGAATTCAAAATGAAAAAAAAAGTATGATATTGAAAATTTTGAATCGTTAACCTTTTGACCTTTTAAGCCACCGGCTTCACATGCAGTATTTGACGGTTTTTCAAATTAAGGCCTCATTTCCCTTAAGACCTTTACTTCCTGTTGTAAAGAGGATGCTTCCCTTCACTTCCCTTGCGCCACTATGCAGTAAGAATAGTATTAAATAGAATAAAGTAAAATAAACAGAGATGTTCCGATACCAATACCAGTATGGGTATTGCCTAAAACGCTGGTATCAGTGTTGGAAGTACCGGAGTTTATACACTGATCCGATACCACGTAAAAAAAGAAGAAAAAGAAAAAAATAGAGAAATTCTGCATCAAAGTAGTTTGTGTTCTTTTTCCGTTATAACTCACTGTCAAACTGGATGATAAAAAGTTCTGTGGTGTTCATTGTTTGTTCATGTTTCGCAAAGAGTTTAACCTGAGCCAGACCGGCAGCAAAGATAGAAATCATATCACATCCAAACAGGGATAGTAGTATACAGCTGTTAAAACATAATAAAATGTATGACACAGCTTCACGGCTTCTTCAAATTATTTGTTTTGCCAGCTATGATTATGAAAAGTGGCAAAGGTGAATTTTAGTTTCCAGCAAAACTCAATTTATTGGCTATCAAAATAACTGACAATTAATTAGCCGTTAATCAACTAACCACCTCACTGACTCATTGTTTCATCTCTAAAGTAAATTGAGTAAAAGCGATCCATGAGCGCCCAGATAGCTCAGTTGGTAGCGGGCGCCTATATGTAGAGGGTTCCTCCTCGACGCAGTGGGCCCGGGTTTGACTCTGACCAGCGGCCCTTTGCTGCATGTCACTCCCCCCGGTCTCTCCCCTTTCATGTCTTCATCTGCCTAAAATGCCCCAAAAATAATCTAAAACTAAAAAAGGACAGCAATCCATTCTACTTCTTTTCAAGTGGATCCAAATTACAGCCAATAAAGACTAATAGCTGACTAATTAGTAGAACGTCCAAAATAACTGGAATAACTCGATGTATTACAACTGGAACTTGTTTTATATTCTCAGACATGACGGCTTTTACTCATCCACTCATGCTTGCACACTTCTCCAATAAAACAAACTGGCAGCACAAAAAAACCCCTCACTTCCTGTGCACCAGAGAAAAATATAGCGGGTGTTCAAACAAGGAATTGTAAAAGCTTTCATTAACTGAACGATGCAATAGGAACATTTATAAACATAAAGATTATTACATAGTCCTAATTCTCTATTGATGTTCAATTACATGTTGACATGTATTCATGGAGAGTCTGATCTTTATCACCCATTTCTAAAAACTGAAACTGTTGCTACCTTTCAAGTTACACCCCTCTCCTGCAGACCAGACGGACACCTGTCACTGACGCAAAACACACACACACACACACACACACACACACGGCTAAGAGAAAAGTCGTCAGGTCAAAGTAGTCCTCTTCTGAAGCTCTCGGCCTACTGACCTCCATGATAATTACACCAGAGATCCTGAGGGCCAGGGAGAGTTTGGGGGAGGGGGAAGTGGTCTGGGACAACCCCCACCTTACACAGTGAAATCAGCTCTGCCGGGAGGGGTCACTGGAAGTCACATTGCTTTAAATGAGAGAGAAGGGCGTAGGAAACCCCATTTGATTGAACCAATAAAATGTTAGAAAACAGTAAAATAAATTTTAAAAAAATATTTGTTTAAAGTCTTCAAATTGCTTCTTTTATCCCAACTAAAACATATATAAAGGACTACTTTTCAATCCAGGTCTGGGCCATCTTTGTGCGGACAGTGTTAGGGTTAGGGGGTTAGGGTTGAAGTGTGTAGATGACCGATGTGTGGTTGCGATGTGTGGTTGCCCTCCGTGGCGCCAGTGCACGGAGATTGGTGGACCTCCGTGACACGTTGCGCATCATCCGGTGGATCTCGGCAGAACTCGGCTCGGCGGAGGGAAGCCACACACACTGTTCCTCTAAACACACTGCCCACCAGTGTTGCCAACCCTTTTCCAATGAAAGTAGCTCAGTGTTTCCCCCAGTTTAGAAAGCAGTTTGTGGCACAGGGAGGGAGGTGTAACGTCATGCACTCATTTGCATATGTGTGACATCATTACGCAATCATTTGCATCAAGTTTAGTGGCTGTGTCAGCAAGGTAGATAGAAAGAAATAGAAATATATAGCCAAATAATCACAAATTCAATACAGGAATTTATTTCACCTTATAATTACTTAAGCACTATCTTCCTACAAATTTCTAGGGAGGTAAAAAGACTTCTCAAAGAAGGCTGGCTTGCCCAGGGCCAGGCCTGCTCAGCTGGGTCTTTCTCCCGCTGTCTCTGCTACCTACACCGCCCCCCGCAACCTGTCCCTTCTCCCCTCCTACCTGCCTAAGCACACGGGGGGGGGGGGGGGGGGGGGCTGCTCCTCGCAAAACAGATTCGGAGAGAGGTGACCGTTTTGGCGGCCAGAGTAGAGAAATACCTTGCTGGCATTGGACAATACTGGCGACTTCGCTGTCTTTTCTACAGAAAGTTGCCAGATTTGTCGCTAGTCACTAAATCTTTAGCAAAATAATTAATAAAATAATAATTAAAACTCACTACAGGAATTTACATTATATTGAATTATCATTACTACTTAGGTATACCATATTTGAAGTAAATACATTTTACTGAGGGAGGGAGAAAAATCAATGAAAAAGAATGGTCAAAGAAGGCAGAGAAAAGTAGCAAATGTGTGTTATTCTTTCCTTGATAAATGACTTGAATGATGATTGTCAGCTCTTGATCTGACTGACCCTTTTCAACCAATCTGTTATATATACATATTTTTAGACAGAACACATGGCAATAATTGACCATTTCTATTTCTCAGAGTAAACATATTCAAATGCACCATTCAATCTGCGGTGGAGAAGAGACTTGCTGCAACACGGAGGATGCAATGAGCCATTACGTGGGTTTGTTGGTTAACAGGCTCACTGCCGTGTAGTGCTGTCTCGCTTTACCAGATCTGACCACGAACGGGGGGGTTCCAGGCCACAGGCAAAGACAGGGTGAGTTGCTCACAGGCCCAGGGATGACAGTTATTACCCATTTACTGTACAAGCTGGTCTGAAGTACAAGGCAAGCAAGTAATTAATTCCTCATTTGGCCCACCGGCGTTCATTTACAAAGGCTTTCTGGGCTCGTTAAACCGACAGAGATGCTAAATACAGCTGTCACTTGTGTGTCGCTCTGTAACAGACTTTCCGGGGAAGTAAGTGCAAACACAGACCTTCGCTGACCCTTGACCAGGGTTTTTCAAAACAGCTGTCAGACCACTAAATGAAAGCTGACCTGTTTTATTGTCTGTTTGGTCCTTTCAAGAGGGCCTCAGTCCAGAATACTGCCAGGTGAAATTGTGCGATTGTTGCCATACAATGGTGTTAGTGTGCTGATGAACCAACAACAACAAATCTTCAATCTGAAATTCAGTTTAATAAACCATACACCTCTTTCTCAAGTCTTATTTCATGCCAGTGAAAAGAAGCCAAGCACTCTCTTGTCCAAACACCAATCATTTGTTGAGTGTGAATTATTCAACTGAAAGCTGAGTGGGCAGCCGGACTCTAGTAATTACTGTTTGACAAAAAAATAAATAAATTTAAAAAAAGCACCAAGCAATCAGTTTCAAGTTGAGTTTCAAGTTAAGATAAGTTGAAGCATTTATGACCAGTGGCCACAATATTATCTATAACAAAGGAAGTGATACAATTTAAGATGTGGTGATCTCCTGCTTTACATGCTCAGCAGTTAGATCACAAATACTCCAAATTCTGTGGGAGGAATAGTGGCTAGATGAAAGAAAACTGAACTATAAGAAGTAGGATAAATATGAGGAGATATATATATATATATATATATATATATATATATAAAATATGGAACCTAATGTTGTAAAGGCAATTAATGCATTCAGCAACTTCCTACTTCATTTTAGCTTTGGCTCTACCAACTCAGGGATTCCCCCAGAAAAGTTGATTAGCCCGTTGGCAAGTGTCCATTTTTCCACAAAGTCACAGACTGAGGGCAGCATTAATGTAGTGCCCAATCGTTTCTTTAAAAAGGTCCAGTGTGTAACTTTTGTAGTTGTTCTTTATCAAAATCTGTATTTCCCAAGACAAGCTTGAAATTTTACATTTGCACTTGCATGAACTGGGGTAGACTCTCCATAGTCATGCGCCATCTTGAAATACGTTAGCCGGTAAGGGACATACAGGACATACTGCTCCGCCTTTCGCTGTCACTTGATAAACTCACAGGTGCTGCAAATGCTGCTAATGGGTATCATCGCTTCCTGGCCCCGGCAACATTGAAGACAGAAACATGGAGGACCACACGTTCTCTTAATACATTCTGTAGCGGAGGGGGACATTGGGAACCTTTGGAAATAAGAGGCCGCTGCGGGTTAGTTTGACCAGCTGGCAGCGGCGGGCGGAGCGGCCGAGCAGACCGGTCGGAGCGGCCTCAAAACACTACCGGCCCACCGGGAAAATTCTAGACTCTCCTGATTGCCACTCTGCCTCATGCACGCATTCAAAATCCAAGTTTCAGGAACAGGAGTCCTCTTCTTTACCCAGAAAAATGATATTGAAAAAAGCAAAAGACTGGCTTTTTGAAGCGTGAAGGCTACCGTAGCTGTATCTAGACGTACTTTTAACTGCGTGGTGCGAGAGAGTTGATTGCAGTATACGATCTCAACACTAGACGTGAGAAAACCCTACACATTGGACCTTTAATAACAGAATCATGGACAGGGTTGGGAAATTCTGAAAAGATAGATTCCATAGGGCCCTACATTTAGAAATTAAGGAGATTTGAAATTATGACTAAGCTTTCAACCAAGCTGTCTTAATGTACCTGTAGGTTAAAACAATTCTTTAAAAAAGACATTAAAAAAATAACTCCCTGTGGCCTGGTGGGCCACCATGCTTGCAAAACACTGGGGGAAACTCTGCAACTACTCCACAACATGTGAGGTCTATCCTGAACAAACAGCTGGGGGTTTTGGTACTTTTAGCTACCCAACTAGCCAATGTTTCACCATTTTACAAAAATCAATGAATTACCTGTCATAAACTAACGTCATACACAACAAGTCAAACTCATTCATGATCAGGTACCAGTCAAGACCAGTACAGAAAACTCAACATGTGTAACTTCTCCTGTTAAGATTAACAAGACCATTATGAATAGCACACAGTATTACAGCCAGGGGGGAGGTTACATTACCTACAAAGCTCAAAGAGAAGCCCTTCCGGAGCAGTTTTCACCATCCATACACACAATTTACACCGTTCTCCTCGGGTCAAATTGACCCATTTTCCTATATTAATGTTCTTTTTAACTACGCAATTGAAATTACCCAAAATAACATGATTGATTCCACACACTCTTTGGGGCGATTTTGATGGGTAATTTTTGGGGTGTCCTATTCAATTTTATAGCATTTTAAAAATAACAAAGTGGTTTTGAAATAGTATTGAGTAAAAGTTGACATATTCCAGTCTGTGATTATCCATCAACATCCATTCCTTTAATTTTAGTCTAACTCAAACATTAGTTTTAATTTACTTATATATTGGCCATGAATTCCAAAAATAACTGTAAAAGTAAAGTTGAAAACGTCAAAAAAAGTGTCAAACATTGAAAAAAAATTGAGTGGGCGTTGTAAAAAAATAAAAAATAAAAAAAAGGGACAAAACTAAGAAAAAGTTAAAAACATTGATTAAAAAGCGTCAACATAATTGTTGACGAGAAGACAACACAAGGGTTAAGAACAGCCTGGTTCTCCCCCGCATACGTCTCAGGACTAAAAACGGACAGAACGTCAACCTTTAAAACATAAAAAAGTAGCCTTCTGTTTTCTCCACCTTAAATCTGTTTAGCGGGTGTTTTAACGTCAACATAAAAGCAAGTCAAACCATTTAAATGCCCCCAACCTGTTGACGACCGGCTACTCAAGAGGTTGACATCAAACAGACACGACTGGTGAAAGCAAAAGCAAGGCTGTGAATCTTATCTGGAGAGTCTGAACAGCCAGCGTAGCTCCTTCTGACCCCAGGATATTAATCTGCACTGATTTAATGTGTATCATTCTGCCCTCTTAACACTTTTAAAACCATTTTCGTCAGTGTGGGATTTCTATGTCTTCTAGTCTGAACAGTAACTCAGGAAAATGAGGGGTTTCTTAACCTATGGCTTTAACACTGCTTCTGGTATCCCTTGGCTGATCTTCTGTTACTGCTTGCTCCAGTTAAGAGGGACATTTAATTTTAATCTAATTTTAATTTTTAAATTTTTATCTGTTTATTAATCCACAATGGGGAAATTACAATTTACACTCTGTGTCCACACTTGTTAGTAGTCACACACAGTCCTGAACTACACACACACACACACACACACACGCTCGAGATCTATACATGCACTAATGGAGAGATGTCAGAGTGAGTGGGCTGCCAGCCGAACCAGCGCCCTGAGCGGGTGGGGGGGGGTACTCAACAGCACCTGGCAGTGCCCAGGAGGTGAAGTGGCATCTCTCCAGCCACCAATCCACACTCCCTTCTTTTTTGGTCCATACGAGGACTTGAACCAGTAACCCTCCGGTTCCCAACCCAACTCCCTATGGACTGAGCTACTGCCACCCCTGCATCTACTACCTACTGCATCATTGTTCCCTGATCTAAGTACAGGAGGCAAGAGAAGAGAACGAAAAGATGTCCCATTCTCTAAATTCTGCTTCTTGGCCTGGTAATAACACGTTGATACCATAACAGCTCTAAGTACAGGTGTGAGCACACAGGAGACACACTGAGGACTAGGGCTGGGACGATTCGTCGACATAGTCAACGTCCTCGACTGCATCAGTGTGTCGACACAAATAATTTGCGGTGACGTGTAGCGGCTAAAAATAACATGGCTGCCTCCAGCAACAGTGCCAGTATGGATTCCTCCCAACAACACGTTGAGGAAAAGGATGGCCACGGTCTTCTAAAGTGTGGGAGTACTTTACTCTCAACGTCAACAACACCGTGGTAGTCTGTAGACTTTGTAAAAGGATCCCTGAGTCAGGATTACAGCGGCAAAACACCGTAAGTTCTGCTCACCTGCTCTCCAGCTTCTCCCTTATTCTTATTAATAGTTTGGGACAGCCATATTGAGGACGCAATGAGAGCCAACTGCTCAGACCACATCCAAAAGCTGGTTTGGGTCGCATATGGCCACGAGTTCTTTTAGTAACGTCTACGCAAATGTGTCCTGGGCCACATTAAGAACTGCCTACTTAACTGACGTCAAGCTCTCAGGTAGCTCTGCGTATTTAGGCCGTTTTTTGTATTTTTAAACATTTTTATTTTAAAAGAATTGCTCGTGTCACAGAAACCACTCCGAGTCAATCTTGTGTTTTGGTTATCACTGCACGGTCGGCGATGGGATCGGTGTTCTGCAGTTAGGAAAACTTGGTGATGTTGTGACTTGTTGCATGGCTGGTTAGAAAACCACTGTATCTCGCGAGCTAACTGCTAACACGCTAGCCAGTCAGTCACAACAGCACTCCAAGCCAATTTCTTTCCCCTTCCGTTTACTATGCCATTTTTTCCCCCCACTGGCATTTTGTCCTCATGCCTGTCCATCCTTTCAATAAAAGGGCTATTAAAAAGCGGAGGAGAGCGCTCTGAAATAGCACGCTTGCCAACTGGCAGCTGGTTGGACATTTTGGGTATCCATTCCCTCAAAAAGGTCAGCGCTATGAACTAGATGCTTGCTTCTTGTCAAATGCTCAAATTTGCATGGTAAGTTTAACTTGATGGAAAAGATTCATATACTTTTGAGAAGTTTCAATCTCTCAATTCCAAAATGTATTGATTTTGTTGATTTAAGTGGGGGTGTGACCGGGCCTTTAGGCCATCTTCAGACCGACGACAGGCCGCATGACTGAAAGGCAGCGCCCTCAGTCATGTCAATAAGACCTCTGTGTTGACACAGCACCAGTCACTAAGCAGAGGGCCTCGGGTAAAAGAAAGAAGACAAAAGGGGGGTTGTCTGGTAAAGAAGTTAAACTTGGCTCAACTTTTGCTGTAATGCAGTGACAACTACTAAAGTATACTTTGACAATAAGGCAATTCTACTTTTCATACAATTGTCAAGACATGGGATCAAATGATTGTTGCTGTGGTAACTTAACAGAGTTGTAAAGTAGTATCATAAATAGGGCTTTCTTTAGATTTTGGATATATTGTATGATAAGTGTTGTCTTTACCCGGTTTTACTGGTTGTATTACAGTAAAGTTATGTACTTTTCTGAACTTAAACTGCTCTAGCTGTTCGATTATTTACCTTCACCCACTAAGTCATTAAATAATTTCTGGAGAAAATTTATCAAAAATGTCATTGTGTAAATAAAAAAATTTTAAAGCACCAATAGTCAACAATACAATATCGACATTGAGGTATTTGGTCAAGAATATCGGGATGTTGGATTTCCTCTATATCGCCCAGCCCATCATAAACCACTGTGCAGTCTTTGAATATCTGATAAGCCTTTTAAACCCTTGGAGGTGTCAGTGTGAGTGGACTTTTGCAGCATGTTTTTTGCACTCAGCGTGATCGGAGCGCTGTGGAAGGCACACGTGATCACCGCAAACAGCCTGGTTCTTCATACAAATGTTTTAGGAAACTGTGTTGAGGAGAACGTGAGACTGAGAACAGCTTCTCCAGACTGCTGTTTCATTTGCAGTTGAGGGATTCTCCACAGTTGCTCCGTAGCTCGTTTAGGAAGCTGCCCGAGATAATTTCCTGTCAGAAGAAAAAGACAAATGCACCGTCTGGAGTGTGGGCTAAATCACTTCTTTTTCATTATCAAGCAGTCCTCGTCCTTACGAGGACATATCCTGCTCGCCTTTCCTGTCAAGTCTCTGACTGCAAAGTGGGATCATAACATTGTTTAAACAGAGATGCATTTGTTGGGGTAATGGGTCAAAATAAATGGCCTTTTGCATCCATAGCCATTATGCATTAGAAATCCTGCCATAAAAAGAAATAAAAAAATACTCATTTGCTATTTAATTTCAGGTCAGAGGTCAACTGTCCAGAGAAACTGCGGGTCATTTGGGGTTTCACTGCAAAGTAAGCAGAAACCTGACATGCTTGGCCGGTATGCGCTGTCTTATGTAACAGCCATATCATATGGTATCTCTTGAGTATGAGCCAAGTAACATTCAGCTGGCCAAAAACCATCGTTCAGGTCTGTGAGGTCCTTCAGCGGGCTTTGAAAGGAGTCCAGCAAGATGTAAAAACGCAACTGTTTAACTTTACCGGAGTACATTAGAACGGGTGGCTGTAACAGAGAAGAGCATCCTTTCACTTCTGGAATCAACATGGTGTACTTTTCCAAAAAGGAAGGAAATCCAATCAAAAGGTTGAGTAAAAAATAAACAGCCCAGGAGAGGCTGGACATATTTTCCATTAATGGTACCTGCTCGACTCGCCCGCAATGCCCCTTCCTCCTGTTTCTATTGCAGAGTAGTACCGCCTCATGCGTGAGGCGAGCGTGGCTGGTCGTCATAGCAGGAACCTGCTGTGACCTAACGCGACGCACACTGAACGTCGGAGGCGTGTTGCTTTTGATTCTCCGCATGTCATAAGACAGAAGACATTTTGTTTCAAAAGAAGCTGGAGCTGCAGCAAAAAAAAGAAAAACACTGCTGGCTAAACTATTTCAACACAGCAGGATTGTCCAGGAACCCCCCCCCCC
>NC_045742.1:5375971-5376400 GCF_008692095.1 Etheostoma spectabile
CCCGTCTGTCTGTCATTAGCAATGATGATGCAGAGATTGGTCACGATTCTCTCCGACCAATCAGTAGTCTCCAGGTTTTCACGTCACCTTTTGGTATTGCCTCAGCTCGCTTGGAACCTCGACTGAATGGTACTAAAAAAAAGTACCTGTTAGCAGGTACCAGGGACTTTTTCTTTGCAATGAAAAAACAAAAAACGGAGAGTAGAGTCGAGGCTTGTCATGTAGGTACCACGGAGTGGATAAACGCCATTGGATCTCTTTCCTCTGACGGTATCACGCACCAGGGAGCGGCTCTACTGTTAAAACACAGGGACGCTGGGTGCGGTTTAGATACTATTTATTGCTTCCTGATACCGATTCGGATAACCGAACTCGCGTATCGGCCAATACAGAGTACTGATCCGATACCAGTGTGTCATATATTTTATT
>NC_045742.1:5376410-5376478 GCF_008692095.1 Etheostoma spectabile
ATGTTTTAACAGCTGTATACTACTATCCCCGTATGGATGTGATAGGATTTCTATCTTTGTTGTCGGTC
>NC_045742.1:5376488-5380932 GCF_008692095.1 Etheostoma spectabile
TAAACTCTTTGTGAAACATGAACAAACACAAACAAACAATGGACACCACAGAACTTTCTTTTATCATCCAGTGACAGTGAGTTATAATGGGAAAAAGAACAAACTACTTTAAAGTAGAATTT
This sequence comes from Etheostoma spectabile, assembly GCF_008692095.1. Taxonomy (NCBI): domain Eukaryota; kingdom Metazoa; phylum Chordata; class Actinopteri; order Perciformes; family Percidae; genus Etheostoma; species Etheostoma spectabile. The sequence goes on from NC_045742.1 coordinate 5,376,611, forward strand.
CTTTAGGTTTTCTTTTAACGTGGTATCGGATCAGAATATAAACTCCTGTACTTCTCGATACCAGCGTTTTAGACTGTATCGGAGGCAATACTGATACTGGTATTGGTTTCAGAACATCTCTAGTATAAATGTAGCATGTTACAGAAATTCTAGGCTATTGAGGCTCGCAAAAGCAGAGAAAACACTTCACAAATGTATTAATTACCAGGTAAAAATGTGAGTCAAGAGCTTTAAATAACCACCCGGTTAGTCAGGTTCTGGAGGTTCATATTTTTTCAGTTACCTTCCACTCCCATTTGAAGCGTCCAACATGCACGATGAAGCCTGGGGCAACTTTAATGTCAATATACAGACACTGCCCTATCTTGAACTCAACAATGAGGTATTTAACACTCTGGTCTGTGGTTTAGCGTGCACGCAAGCATCAATTTGATCATCTGCAGATCATAAAAAGGTGTCTAGACATCTAGGCTAAGATTTTAAGCCATCAGGTTGCATGTCAGAGTTGTTTCAACAGCCTTTGAGTGACTTTATTTATAAAAAAAGTTAAAAGGTCTTAACTATACATTGAAATGAACACTGCAAATGTCTCAAGTCATTTCTGTATATTTCAACATGGATTTTTAAGAAATGCGTTGGTGTTTAAGAAAAATATGTCATATTTAAATAAAAGTCAGATCCCCAACGTCCCTATCTAAAAGGTCCAAACATGTTATTAACAAGACAAATTGCTTTGAAAATTCTTTTGTGTCTGACATGGTTTTCCCACAACAGAGCTGAATTAACCCCTTAAACAAATTCATAAAATTACACTTCAATCCTTTCCCCAGAATCTATGAATATGCAAATGCTTTTCATTTCAAAACTTGGAACTACTGGACACAAGAGGTCTGCTACCTAATTAAAAAGCCCATGTTCATGTTCATGTGTGTGTGTGTGTGTGTGTGTACGTGCACTGGAGGCCACATCCATCACATTGCAATGTCTGGAATCCTGCTCCTACATTCAAACTCAATCTAATGTGAGCAGAGAGAGAAAGTTTCCTTCTTCAGCAGATGAATGTGAAAAACAGCCACCTGGTGTCAAAGTGAAGGAGGACACCAAGGACTCAATTACAGACATGGATGGCTTGTTAAGTCAAGTTTGTTTACAGCATAGCCCTTGATAGGAGGCGGAGAGACGGTGCTTCTATACAGACAACCACATTTAGCAGGTTAAACCTAGACACCTACACCGTTTAACCTGCTAATCACCCCCAACCATGCTTCCTGTGTTGCAGAGTCCCCTGTGAGAAAAAAAAAAGTTGAGGTACCCCCTGAATCTAAAGCCTGCTCCTGTCCTGTGTCACTCTCTGAGTGAAGGTAAGATATTTTAGCTGCATCTCACCCCAAAAAACTACACATACTTGTTGGCTGCTCTTTGCATGCCTTTTCCCCCCCCACACACACACACACAATGTCACACAGGGCTCCTCGCTGCAGCAGCAGTCTGGCGAGGGGCGACATCCACCCTGAAGAAGAAAAAATGCACCAACTTTCTGTCTTGATTTAATCTAGACCTCATGTAGATCCTCCACACACACACGCGCACATACTGAACTTTGGACGGCAGGAGGAAGACGTTAGCCTAATGGTGGACCATGTGTTTTTTTTTTTCAAGAACATTCTGGCTGAATGGGAAAGAAGAATTGGTGTTTGGCTGAGAGGAACAACAGCCTTTAAACATGACGAGACAGGCAGTGAGGCGGCTGCCAGAGCTTCTTCTCCGGGCCAGCTAACAGTGTGCATCCAGGCTAGCATTGAAGCCGCCTTTACAATGCACGTTTCCCCTTAAAAAACCCCATCCCCGGTGTGCAACTGCAGGGCCCGGCGCCGCCATACACCACCACATAGACACATAAAAACACGTATAGCATGCCCCGTAGCACCAAGCGGAAAGAGACATGCGAAAAATGAGGAGGAGGGGGCACAAACCGGGACCGTAAACCGGCGATAGACACACCGGGGACGGAACATGAAGAGAACAAGTCTAGTTAGACGAACTAACCTGTTTGGGAGCAGCACGGTCCGCTGGATATTGGGTTGAATCCGAGTTAAATCCACTATCAGTACAACAAAGAGGCGAAAATGACCGAGCGGCCGCGGAACAGGCCGAAACAGCACTCCTGGAGCAGTGAGGCGCATGCGTAGAGCGCAGCCGGAGGTGGAGGGGGAAGAGGGGGGTGCATGAGTGCAACTAATTCTTAAAATTGATCCGCTGAGTGTGTCATTCATTATTCATCTTAAGGAAATAGCCTGACTCCATGGTTGTTTTCGTTGTGTGTGGGACATAAAGTCAACACAAATAAAGTATACGCTAGCTGCAATACACTTATTGGTCTTATTAGTCTCTTTCCACACAAATAGGCTTACAATATATTTTAAAAAAGTATAAGCAAAGTACAATTTTTTTATTGGAATTTCACAAAAAAATGTTTATATAAAAAATATATATATATATATATATATATATATATTTTTTTTATATATATATATATATATATATATTATATACACCACAACACACACCACACCACTACCGTTCAAAAGTTTGGGTCACATTGAAATGTCCTTATTTTTGAAGGAAAAGCACTGTACTTTTCAATGAAGATGACTTTAAACTAGTCTTAACTTAGAAGAAATCACTCTATACATTGCTAATGTGGTAAAGATCTTCTAGCTGCAATGTCTGGTTTTTTGGTGCAATATCTACATAGGTGTATAGAGGCCCATTTCCAGCAACTATCACTCCAGTGTTCTAATGGTACAATGTGTTTGCTCATTGGCTCAGAAGGCTAATGATGATTAGAAAACCCTTGTGCAATCATGTTCACACATCTGAAAACAGTTTAGGTCGTTACAGAAGCTACAAAACTGACCTTCCTTTGAGCAGATTGAGTTTCTGGAGCATCGCATTTGTGGGGTCAATTAAACGCTCAAAATGGCCAGAAAAGAGAACTTTATCTGAAACTCGACAGTCTATTCTTGTCCTTAGAAATGGAGGCTATCATGCGAGACATTGCTAAGAAATTGAAGATTTCCTACACGGTGTACTACTCCCTTCAGAGGACAGCACAAACAGGCTCTAACCAGAGTAGAAAAAGAAGTGGGAGGCCGCGTTGTACAACTGAGCAGAAGAGAAGTACATTAGAGTCTTAGTTGGAGAAACAGACCCTCCACACCCCAACTGGCATTTCATTAAATAGTACCCGCAAAACACCAGTGTCAACATCTACAGTGAAGAAGCGGCTGCGGGATTCTGTGCTTCAGGGCAGAGTGGCAAAGAAAAAGCATATCTGAGACTGGCCAATAAAAGAAAAAGATTAGATGGGCAAAGAACACAGACATTGGACAGAGGAAGACTGGAAAAAAGTGTTGTGGACGGATGAATCCGAGTTTGAGGTGTTTGGATCACAAAGAAGAATGTTTGTGGCGCCGCAGAACAAATGGAAAGATGCTGGAAGAATGCCTGACGCATTGTAAGCATGGTGGAGGTAATATGATGGTCTGGGGTTGCTTTGGTGCTGGTAAGGTGGCAGATTTGTACAGGGTAAAAGGGATTCTGAATAAGGAAGGCTATCCTCCATTTTGCAACGCCATGCCATACCCAGTGGACAGCGCTTGATTGGAGCCAATTTCATCCTACAACAGGCAATGACCCTAAACACACCTCCAAATGTGCAAGAACTATTTAGAGCAGAAGCAGGCAGCTGGTATTCTATCGGTAATGGAGTGGCCAGCGCAGTCACCAGATCTGAACCCATTGAGCTGTTGTGGGAGCAGCTTGACCGTTGGGTACGCAAGAAGTGCCATCCAACAATCCAATTGTGGGGCTGCTTCTGGAAGCGTGGGGTGCAATTTCTCCAGATACCTCCACAAATAACAGCTAGAATGCCAAAGGTCTGCAATGCTGTAATTGCTGCAAATGGAGGATTCTTTGACGAAAGCAAAGTTTGATGTAAAAAAAATCTTATTTCAAATACAAACCATTATTTCTAACCTTGTCAATGTCTTGACTCTAGTTTCTATTCATTTCACAACGTATGGTGGGGAATAAGTGTGATTTTTCAGGTTTACAAGAAGGAAAGTGCAAATAAATCCCCAGGCAATACATAAAGTGTAAGGATACCAGTACTGGTGGACTCCGTTTGGAAGAAGAAGGGAAAAGAAGTCCAGGGTGCCCTTACAAGAAAAATGGGATGAAGTTTCCTCTGGAGTGCACTTCTAGTGGAGAAAATGTGATGCAGTGCCATATACAGTAGGCTGCCCTGTTTTTAAAAAAAA
>NC_045742.1:5380942-5385132 GCF_008692095.1 Etheostoma spectabile
ACTGCCCAGGACCAGTTAGATAAATTATAGACAATTAAAAACAAAAAAAAATTAAAAGAAATACTCTGACAAAAATGCTGGTGGCACTGGTAGACATATCAGGGGCTCATCCTTAGGATTCCTCATCTGGTAACCATGTCAACAAATGCCTATTTAAAATCTGGAGTTGTAGAAAGGCTTACAGGGAGGCGGATTCAGATTCAGGTGAAGGTGCGGGGGCAAGCAGAGGTTCCAAAAACTGCTCAAATCTCATTAACTTTATGAAACAAAATAAACTGGGTCGGTTTATAAACTGAGAGGCTGATGAGGGAATGAGATGCAGCTGAGGGGGGGGCAGGGAAAGCCCGGTAACTGCAGAACAGATGAGGGAAGTGGGAACAGGTGTGGGGGAAATGGTAATGATGGGGCCCTTAATGAAATGGGGGACGTGAGAGACAAAGTTAACTTTCGATAATCCACATTAAAAGTTGAAGAAGGCTGTATTAGATGTCAGTTGAATTGTCAGATATTGCTGTTACAATGTCCCTCAACTGTAGATAATCTTTAAACTCATTATTGGGTGCAACAGATAATTATTTTCAGCAGTGTTTTTTATTCTGTATTAGTTTCAGCCTGTTGTGCTGATACGTTACCCTTTTTGATTTGCCTCTGTCAAAAGTTACACAGAGACGAGACATGGAAATTTAAGAACAAGATGAGATAGAGCGTAATTTATCCTGAGGGAAATTGTTGTGCAGCAGTTGCAGAACAAAATAGGAAAGAGCAAAAAGTATTAAAAGTGGAATTGCAATTTAACATAAATTGCTATAATCCAACTCAATATCAAGAGGAAACATTACCTTGTGGAAAGTTGATATAAAATCGTACAACTTTAACCCCCCCCCAAAGTAACTTTTCAGGCTCTACACTCAAAGGAGGAACCTGTCTTTGTAAACAGTGCAATTTATTTCTGTTGTTAATGCAAAAAAAATTGCTCCCACCAAGTTTATAACCAGAAATGTTATAATTGTCTGATAAATTAAACTGATTATGTTTGAATATAAGCCCTGTGATGGTTATGTCTAGGTATTAAATAAAAAATTGCTATGGTGGGGTGATATGATCGGGGATGGCTGGGGTTAGGTAAAAATTTGGTGTGGTTACAGTTAGGGTAAGTGGTGGGATTATTGTCATGAAATATTGCACGCTGCACGCTCCTAACTGGAAATTGTTATGTTGAAACAAAAAGTAGCCGCAGTTGCCAGAATTTCTGTTTTCAGCACAACCACGAGCCAACATCTGCTGACCATCACGCAGCCTCACGCTGCAGCCATGTTTTTGTTCTTCTTCACTAGATTTAGCTCTTCACCATAATACACCATCTTTTTATCCTTTCTGCAGGATGTACAGTAACTCAATTTAAACCTTCCGCGGCTGTGGCTAGATTAATTTAATCAAGTCTGAGTCGATTCCAAGAGCTGGCGAATCAGCCAATAAAAGGCCTCCAAAGGGGGGCGTGTCATAGCTGCAACACATTAGAGATCACAGCTTAATGTAAGACTTCCTCTCAGTCAGTGTATCAAGTATTATCCTTCAATTTACTGAAGCATTTAAGATATTGTCTCTGTGGTAACAATATCAGATTGAAAAAAATCTTAAAGGAGGATATATTAACCCTCTTGAGTGATAACAAGTCCCTTACAATATAACTTGAGTGTGACATATAAAATATATGATCAACAGCATGTGTTAACTGCTTTTTCCAAACATAACTCAGGGGTCAATCTGTGCATTTGAAAAAGCTTGCAGTCAGGTTAAGGTGCATGCAGAAAATATTCAGACCTCGTCAGACTTCTCCACATTTTGTCATGTTGCTGCCTTATGCTAAAATCACATTTTCCAGATCCTGTTGGACAGACTAGAAAACTGGATCAGACTTACTGGCACAGCCCTTTACTGGTTTAAATCCTGTCTGCAGGATAGAGACTGTTGCTCTAAACATACAGCAATGCCATGTGGAGTTCCACAGGGGTCCATTCTTGGTCCAGCTCTCTTCAACATCCATATGCTCCCATGGGCTCCACTCTTTCAAAAAATTAAAACAATAACACATCGTACTATAATTATGCGGATGACAAATTTACAGATTTTCTAGTGCTGTCAAAAGATTAAAATACTTAATCGCAATTAATCACATTAATGTCATAGTTAACTCGCAATTAATCACAAATTTTTATCTATTCTAAAAGTCCCTTGATTTTTTTGGCCCATTATTTTCTTCTTATTTCAATGTTCTTATCAACATGGAAAAGTAGAAAAGCGCAAATGTTTTTTTTTAATTGAAAACAAAATTGGTAGATAGCCTACTGTAGTGTTCAATTTCACACTAGCATTCTAGCTTGGAGCAAATAATCTCTCACACAATGTAACACTGTCCATCAGTAAAAGGGTGATAAAGTCCGACCTACGGCACTTTGCTGCGTCTTATCCCTCATCTTACACCCACCTTTCCAGCCTATCCACTATCAAATAAAGCCTAAGAATCATTAAGACAACTGCAGAGCATTCAAAACGCTGGTTCCCGAGTCCTCGCTAAAACCAAGAAATTGGACTACATCACTCCTGTTCTCAGAGCTTTGCACTGGCTTCCAATGAACCAAAGAATTGATTTTGAAATATTGTTATTGACTTACGAAGCACTGAATGAATCGAGGCCAAAATACGTCTGATACGCTGCTTGTTCACCGTCTCAGGGTCAGAACCAAACATTTCACGTTTCAATTGCAGATCCGGAATAAACTTTCTGAACACTTGAGATCTGCCCCATGCCTGTGTTCTTTCAAATAGGTTTAAAACTTTTCTGTCTGTCATTGTTTTTCCTCAGGTCATTTAGAAATTGTAATTTCTACACTTCTATGCTTCTTAAGTCTTTTTAATCTACTGTCTTATGACACGTCAAATTTTCTGTTTTGCTTGCTTTGTATGTTCATGCACAGAGTTGTGCCATATTATAAATACATTGGCTTGCCTTTCCCTCATCAATCTACACTCAAAATACAACATCATGACATAGCCAAAATAGGGGTTTAGAAATGTATGCAAATGTATTAAATAAATAAATCTGAACTATCACGTTGAAACATGTTTTAAGAAGCTTAGCTCAGGTGCCTGCCGCTCATTTCTCTTGATCATCTTTGGGAGATGTGGACACCTTGATTGGAGTCCACCTGTGGTAAATTAAACTGATTGGACGTGATTTGGTAGGCATCACACCTGTCCGTATATAAGGTCTCACAGCTGACACTGTATAAGACAGAAGACTGAGCCATGAGCATAGTGACAGGTTGTGTTGAGGCTACAAAAAATAAAAATAAAAATAAAATAATAATACCACACAACAACAAACCATTCATAATTTTTAAATAAAATAAATTTGGAACAACCATGACTCCTCCTAGAGCTTAAATACATGTGAAACCCTGCTATGAGTTTGCAGAAGACAACAAAACATGTAATGCTCTCAGACTGTGAACAAGATTCTCTGATCTGATGAAAACCAAGAGGATCTGTTTTGCCATGTGGGGTGTTCTTCAGCAGCAGGGACTGGGGGGCTTGTCAGGCTTTATGGAGAGCTAAACAAAGCAAAGTGCACAGATGTCCACAATGCAAACCTGAGACTCAGGCAAAAGTTCACCTTCTAACAGAACAATGATCCAAAACACACAGCTAAAACAGCACGCGACTGGCTTAGCAACAACTTTGTAAATGTCTTTGAGTGGGCCAGCAGAGCCACACTTGAACCCAATCAAACATCTCTGGAGAGACCAGAAAATATCTGTCCACCAATGCTCCCATCCAACCTGATAGAGCTTGAGAGGATCTGCAGAGACTGATGGCAGAAGAGTGTAAAGCTTGTAGTGTCACAGCCAAGAAGGCTGGAGGCTGTAATCACAGCCAAAGGTGCTTCAACTACTCAGTTAAATGCTCTTAAGACCTATGTCAGGGTGATATTACAGTTGTTTCTCTCTAATAAAATTCTAAAATCCTGTTTTCACTTTCTCATGATGGGGTATTAACGAAGGGTTGTGTGTGTCAACATGCATTTATGTTGTTGGAAAGTGTGCAGCCTTTGCTTCTGATCAGTCCTTACTGTTTGGGAGACCTGTGGATTTCTCTTAAATTATCCAAGAGTTTTAATACCAGTGCTTTTT
>NC_045742.1:5385142-5409142 GCF_008692095.1 Etheostoma spectabile
TTTTTTTAATTCATATAGTTTTACATATATTGTCTATACAGTAATTTTATTATGTTAATTATTCCGTAGACCAAAAACGTTTTGCATGTTGTCCCATAGACTGTTTAAAACTATTTTTAAAGTCTTTGGTCTGTCCGTTCAGGGAGAGGGAACAGTTGCTTTTCCTGATGTTTCTTCCATTTTGTTTTACCCCTTAAAGTTGTTTTCTTTATCTAAAGACAAAGTTGCAACTGCAAGGGAACTTTCCTGAGAAGCAAAGCAAAACACAAAAGAGTGACAGAAACTTCCAAAGGGTTAAAGAGAGGGAGGAGTGTGCTGCCATGCTCTGCTCTGTGCACTCAAAGAAGCTGAAGGGAAGATCTCTCACTCTGTTGCTGTACAAGAAAGAAAATTCCCCAGTTGGAGGACAACAAACAGGGACTCCTACTCCTAATGAAGTGCAACACCCAAATATGTTGCCCTGTTAAGGCTCATCACATATCAGAGATAGAAGTTTGTTTATATAGCCTAAAATAGTTTTAGACATTACTAACCACTCAGATTATCAAAACCACATAGCAGAATGAATAAACACCCAGATTTAAAATAATAAATGAGAGAGCATATACACAAATGTATAAAACACAGTTCAGTATTGCAGGTGTCATTGTCAAAATAAGAGTGCATGATTGTAACTGGCAGTGATTCATGATCCCTGAGCCACCACGACTCACTTTTGGGATAATTATTTAATGCTTGTTTTAATTCACTATTTTACTGGTTCTTATTTCATTGCAGCTCTTAGTTTGATATAAAAAAACATAAAACAACATCTGGGAATCCCCTTTACAGGTTTGACCTCTGGGCCTATAGGTCAGTTGATTAATGCATCAATAACCCAAAAATATGATAAATATGATTCTAAAAATGGACACGTCTGCACAATGACTATAGCCTACTTTTGCTTTTGGTACTTAGAACACTTCTTAAGTATGTTTCAATAGGCAAATAGGTTATGTTTGAGTAGGCTTTGTCAACCTCAACCACAAGATTGGTGGTTTTGATCCCAGGCTCTTCCGGCCACATGTCAAACAAGATACTGATTGTGTGTGACGAATAATAAAAACAAAATTCTACTAACATCTGAGTGATTCTTCCACTTCTGCCATTAAGTCCTGTATCCGTACTCTCTCAAACCAATGACCTATAGTCGGTCTTCATTGTTATCCATATTTTGTAGTTGCATGCGGGATATATCCATATCTACTGATCTTCATACTATTCATCCCGCACACACTTATTCTTGCTACTCTTATGTTACTGAACTGCACAAAGTTGTACATACTGTAGGCCTACATATCTGTCTATATGGTTCATTCAGTATATCCATATTTATTGTTTTTCTTATTTTATATTCTGTTAATACACTGCATAGGCCTATCTATATTATTCTTACTAGTATAATGTAATATCTACTACATTGCACATATGTACATGTTGTTCATACATTGTTCATATTACATAGCCATATGTATTCTGCTCTTATAACACTGCAACATATTTGTTGTCCACATCACATTGCACTTTTCTGCTTTTTTTTGAACTTCTGGTTGGACGCAAACTGCATTTTGCTGTCTTTGTACGTGTACACTGCACAATGACAATAAAGTTGAATCTAATCTAATGTCCCTACAATCATTTACTGTTGTAGACGACTATGCACGTTTGTGTCCCGGGCCGTTGTTTTAACGACAGAGTGGGTCATTGTCCTGTTCGTAGAAAATCTTTGGTACAGTACAGCTAGCTCCCGGTACACTGCTCCCGGCGGCGCTAGCTGGCTAATGAAACATGAAGCGGTGTCTGTGTACTTCTTCCTGCGTCCATTTATGAAAAACTGACTTTATAACCAATCACAAGACAACACAATGGATGTACAGCTTGTATTTTAAAGGACTTCCACCACTCGTGATTTTACCGACCCAGTGACTATCAACATAAACTTTACAATGCCTCGGAAATGTTGCAGTAAACTTTCAGTAATAGCTAGCTAAAGCTACTGGGCAGCTAACGTTACCAAGTTTAACAGGTTAACTTGTCAACACCGTTAATAAATAATGGAGGACGGTGCCGAAGCCCCTCCCGAGGGTCAGACGGTTCCCTCTAATGTTCCGAAGACACCAAACGAAGAACTGAAGAAACTTTTGTCTTTTAAAGTTTACAAGAGGAGGTGGTTTGTTCTGTTGGTGCTGTGTCTGTTAAACTGCTCCAACGCAACGGTGAGTTAGCTAGCTACATATATGATTAACGGTAACTAAATGCAGCTTGTGTTTCCAATAAAGTACGAGTAATTGTATTTTAATGGCCGATACCAAGTTGATATTGGGTCAATACGAAGTAATGTTTGCCTAAAATGGTCAGTTTTAACAAAAGGAATTAATACACCAATCTCCCATTAACAAAGTTTTTTTCTTTACGGTCGAAAAGAACACGAATAAAAAGATACTTTTGAAAAACTCATACTTTTTTTAACGCTAAAAGTGTATCGCTAGTATGGAAGACAAAACAACAACATCTCTATCTCTTTCATGCACAACTCTTTGTTACCACATTTTCAACTTCAACTTCAACTTTATTTATTTGTCATTTTATATGTACAGAGTGCATACAGAACGAAATTGCGTTGCATACAGCTTATAAATATTGCAATGATATTCCAGGTGCAATGGAATACATTTCCGGATTATTTACAAATTTTACCCTTAAACAAAAGGAAGTAGACAGCTTGTTGTCCTGTTCTCAGATATCTGAGATTCTTTTAGTTAAATGGCAGGTGTGGTTGTGAACCGTGTGAGTAGATGACATGTGATTCCTTCCTATGTTTGGTAGAACTTGATATTATTCCCCAGGGATGTTGTCAATGAAAAGCAGAGTGTGCCTATCCCAGTCATGCTGACTGAGCCCTCCCCTGCCTATTTCCAGCTCCCATGGGACTCGTCCTTTCTATGGGAGCTATTGTCTCCTCATGGCTGGTGTTCCCTCTCTCAAAAGACGCTCAGCTGGCAGAAAGTCATTCAGGATGTAAAATGGGATGCAAATAACAGCGGACGAGCCAGATAGACAGGGTGGGATTCACAAAAAAAACCTATAGTGGGTCGTTTTGTCTTGTTAATTTTTGTCTTGAAAATAATGATGATCATGATTTTCAAGACAAAAATAGTAACAATAATAACCACAAATCAAAACAACACAATCATTATCATGCACTGGTTTTGAATGTGAATCTTGTCCTTTTCAAATAGATTATGTTGATACTGTATAATATAGCCCTACTGGATTTTTTTTTTTTTTAGGTGTCTGCATCTGCAAGAAGGATTGCGGTTTTAATACAATATGAAACTCGACTAGTGAAAACCAGAGACATTGTGGTGTCATAATGAAACAATATTAAGTTTTGAAAGCCAAGACGCATCCATGTTTTGTCATAAGCAGACCACCAGAGGTGTGTGAAGCATCATGTAATCAATATCCACAATGTTCCACTGCCGTCTTATCCAGATTGAAAATCTGAGTTTTATATTTTACTGTCAAATTCCCAAACCAGCTGGTAATACCATACCAAAGAATTGACTCTATTGTTGCTCTATAGAAGATTAACGTGCTATTTTTTTTAATAGACCCCAAACACTCTAAGTCTACGCAAAAAGTGGAGACGCTGATGAGTTCTGGCACAGACATTTGTTACATGTATGCACCAACTCGGGTCATTATCACTATACACTCAATATTAAAGGAGGACACCTGCTTGATGTCATGACCATGGAGGGCAACAGGGCTCTGAACTCCAGCTGATCTGGGGTCTACCAGCATTTCCAGAGTTTTACTTGTGTTAACATGAAGTTGGGGTGAATCCCACCAGTTGACAGACTTGTCCACAGCAACTTGGTTGACACTTACAGTATATTGCTTTCTTTAGTAAGCAAACTGAGAAGGACAGTGTCATCTGAAAATTTTACTATATGCTGGTTTGTCTCAGAGCTGATGCAGTCATTTGTGTACAATGTAAACAACAGAGGTGAACTGACACACCCTTGAGGGGTGCCAGTGCTGCGCACTGCTGGATCAGGCAGGGCAGAGTTAAACTTCACCTGCTGTGGCCTGTTTGACATGAAAGAGTAATACCACCTGATTAAAAAGGGATTTGCATTTAACTGAACTAATTTCCTAAGCATGATATCTGGCTGGATTGAGCTTCCTTCTAGTGTCCATGTCGGTCATTTGTCTGATAGAGTCCCACAGTGACTTTGTGTTGGATTCTAACAGCTCTTGTTCTGCCCGCTTCTTATACTGCTGCCGTGCTGCTCTCATTTGCTGATTAAGGTCTTTTTGTACAGCTTGGACTTCTGCTTTATTTTCCGATTTGAAAGCTGTTTTCTTCCTGTTAATGCATTCCCTAATGCATTTTGTGATATAGGGTTTGTTATTAGGATATCTTTTAACAGTTTTCTGGGGTATAACAGAGTCAATACAGAAAGATAAAGTATGTAGGCAGTGATTGATTCAGTAGCACTGTCAATGTCTGCATCCTTGAAAAAGATATCCCAGTCCGTGCAGAGGAAGGGTAAATCCATACAGCTAGCTAGACTACCTGTGCAATCTGAGTTTTCTGTTGGACGACTAAAACAACCTTTAAACGTACACATGTACTTGTAATGTTTAGGTGCAATATTAAGGTGCTATTGAAACATTATTTCTGTTATTGTTGTGTCTGTGAAATATTAAGCCCCAAAAGGAAAACACATTCTGAATTCATATAATTCGGACCTCCTAGACTAAGCTTTTCTGCAAAATACTGAGGATGTAAAAGTACTTCATATCCAAAGGCTCCCACCCAAATAATGTAATTGTCATAGAAAGTGTTATTTTATATTCATATCTCAGTCTTTAAGACCTGATACAATTAGGGCTAGACAGTATATCAATATTGACATCGATAAATGAGACTAGATATCGTCTTAGAGTTGAGATATTGTAATTCCTGGTTTTAAAGGCTGCGTTACAGTAAAGTGATATTATTTTCTGAACTTAACAGAATGTTCTGGCTACCCACTTGGTCATTACATCCACATTACTGATGATTATTTATTACAAATCTCTGTGTGTTAATATTTTGTGAAAGCACCAATAGTCAACCCAACACTAGCGTCACAATATCAACATCGATATATTTAGTAAAGAATATATAAAGAATTGTCCCCATATCGCCCAGCCGTAGATCCAGTCCTCAAAATATAGACCTAATTTTTGAATGAATCTCTTTATGTGTCTTCCCAGCTATGGCTGACCTTTGCACCAGTAGCAGACGTGTCTGCCAAATATCTGAACGTCACTCTGGAGGAAATAGACTGGTTGTCACTGGTTTACATGGTGGTGGCCATACCGCTCAGCTTTGGGACAACGTGGATGCTGGACACCCTCGGGCTACGGATCACGGTATGAGCCTCGCTCTGAAAACTGGGCGACACCAGGGGCTCTTGGGTAATTTGTGTGTAGACTACAGCCATTTTGCTTGATACACTATAATAGACCTGCGTATAACAGGAAATTAGTTGATACTCTTCTATTTTTGTTTTGTTTTGTGTTTTTGCCGTTTGTTTCAGTAGAAGCCAGTTCAAACTTTGGAGTTAGTTTTTGTTTTATGACAGCAACACAAAGCTGTAACCATGTGGAAAATGATTTTAGAAGTGTGGAGGAAAGAACCCCTCCAGGGCCTTGAGGAGAAGATATTAATGGAAATGGTGTGAGTAAAGTTGTCTACATGGTGGAGGCCATACAGCTCATTGTTGGAGCATTGTGCACACACACAATTTCAAAATGACATTCAAACTTGAAATGATTGAAACAAGATAAACAAATACAGCTCCTAAATAATATTAACTGCAAACAATGTGATAAATGACGGGTACATTTTTTTCTGGGTATTGCATCGGTTTGGTGTAATACTGTAACCCTGTGACAATTTAATAGCAGTTATTGTGTCTGCCTGTTCTTATTTGTAGATTGATAAAACACACGTTTCCATTTTTTGTGAACATATTAAGTCTAGGGGCTCTTTCCTGGGAAAGGATGAAGCAGTTGCATATTTAGTTTGGAGTGAACAGATGAATTAGGGGTGTGCAGAAACAATCGGTTCACATTCATATCGCGATTCAAGCTCTACAGATTCAAAATCAATTCACAGAATTCAAAAATCGATTCACATTTTTTTGTTCCTTTTTTTTAAAGGGGTGTATACTATCACATGCGAAAAATAACTGTTTACATTCTGTGAGTCGTTTTTTTAATTGAGAATCGCTTTTGAATTGCAAATCAATTTTTAATTGAATCTCGAGCCTAAACATTATCGAATTGTGACATTTTCTGAATCATGCACCCCTAGAAAACATGAGCGACATCAACAGTGACCAAACTAAAACAGACAAGAGCACCAGCGTCAGAAACGTCAACCTCATCAACAGAAAAACAAACCCTGAGAAGAGCAGAAACATCAGCTGTTAGTACCAAAAACGGAGGGATAGAGTGTAGGTAACAGCATGTCGACCTTTTTGTCATGTCATCTTGGCAGCTGATTCTGGGAGCCTGGCTGAACATGTTCGGAGGCCTGGTGCGCTTCTTTGGGGAACCTGCAGAACTTCAGTTTACAATCAAGTACCCTACAGTGATGTTGGGTCAGACCCTTGGTGCCATCGCTCAGCCCCTCATCATTTTCACCCCCACCAAGCTGGCTGCTCTCTGGTTCCCTGACCACCAGCGTGCCACAGCTAACATGATCGCCTCCATGTGTGAGTGATTTACTGGAAATTATATTTTCCATTATTGTTAGGGCCTCATAACATTTTGGCCCAGATTTAGTGCTGTGTAACAAAAAAAGTAGGAACTGAGTTAGTTTCAGCACGTGCTGTAAAGGGAGGGGAAGCACTTATATTTCTGCATGTCAGCAAACTGAAAGATGTGTCTAAAGATAAATAACCACCGTAATAGAAGGTATTTTAATTGTAATTGTTATACTTTAAAGATATGAGTAATATGAGATATTTCTTAAAGGGACAGTTTTCATATATTCCATGTCATCCCGGAAACGTAAAAGATTAGGGACGACTGAAAAAGGGAACATTGTTGATTCTTAATAACCTTTTAATTACACTTCTCTTTTCCCTCCCCAGCCAATCCGCTGGGCATCCTGCTCGCTAACATCATCTCTCCCATGATGGTTAAAACACCTACACAGATCCCAACCCTGGTGAGCTGGACTAAGAAAAGGTCTTCAAATCCACTGATGAGGAGTCTGGTCAGGTTTCAGTTTTAGTGCTATGATGCTTTTTAGAAGCTGGCTGAACATTTCCATCATTAAAGGCCTGTCGAACCATAGGATTGTGACCTCAGGGAATTGTGGAATTGGTGTGCACTAGGGATTCAGAAAATATCACGTTTTGATTCAAAATCGATTTTTTTTTTTTATTCAAAAAACAATTCACAGTATGTAAATGTAGTTGCTTTTCCCACGTAATAGTATACACGCCATTACATGAATCGATTTTTGGAATTCTATGAATCAATTTTCAATTTGTAGAGGTTGAATCGCGATACAAATGTGAATCCTTTTTTTTTTTCGTACCCCTTTTGTGCACCTGTGGAAATGGACAGAAGTATTTCCTGCCCTGTGTGGGACTCTTGGAATTTACAGTCGCCAATTATACCTCGCACCACTTTTCACCTTTTAAGAAAAGGTGGGAGAAGTGGTTAAACTCAGTTAGTTCGATGCATATTAAACAAGCAGACCAACAAATTCGTATCAGGAACAGCATTTTTTTTTAAGTTTTTTTTTCCCTTTTATTAGATAGGCAGACAGAGATGTGAGAGAGGGGGAGTGACATGCAGCAAAGGGGCCACAGGCCGGATTCGAACCCGGGCCCGCTGCTTCGAGGAGCAAGCCTCTGTACATGGGCACCCGCTCAACCCACTGAGCTATCTGGGTGCCCAGGAACAGCATTTTTTAAGGTTAGCAGGTAGATGGCGAAGAAACTGTATCATTTAGCAGATAAGAGTCAGATTTCTTTCCTGGGGAGTCGTTGGAGGCTGAATCCCATTTCTCCATCGTACCCCTTAACCCTTACCCTTGGCCCTTGAAACCAAGGGGTTAGGGCAAGGGGTGAAAACATACCCCTATGAAATGGGACACCACTTGGTCACCATACAGTATTGATCACAAACTTCCAAGATGCCATCTCTGTCTATCAAATGTGTGGGATTTCCGCCGGATGCATGTATTTTCGCCGATGTCCGTTTCCTTCTGCCTGTTTTGTGTTGGAATTTTAAACTCTGGTGGATTATGAGGACTATGGTTAAGTGCTAGATTATCTGTGCAATCTGAGTTTCCTGTTGCACGCCTAAAACAACTTTACAACGTACACGTTCCACCAAAACAAGTTCCTTCCTGAGGCTATTCTGCAGCAGTTCTTTGTAGAGCGTAACGAGACGACCAAGACGATTCTGATTGGTTTAAAGAAATGCCAATAAACCAGTGCATGTTTTTCTCCCATCTCCGAAAACTATGTGTATTAACCAGACCCTCCTCCGCAGCACTGTGAAGGAAAGTCTGGCAAAGCGAGACTATTGGAGACCAAACCAGAGCTAGAAGGAGAGGGGATTTTAGACTTACGTTCATTAGATGGAGACAAACTCCACTCCAAATCAATGCAGCTGTTTGCTAACAAGTCAGCCAAAACAACTCTACAGTTTGAAGAAAACAAAATGTTAGGGCCATGTTTCTATGGGCAAAAAACATTGATTGTTGCAGCTTTAATGAGAAATCCATTGACCAACCTGAACTACTGCTCAAGCATTTATTAACAATTTGTGTGAATATGCAAGTTGTTATGAATGCATAATAAAATGTTCAAATACAGCACAGTCTTTAGAAATGAATGCCTATTGAATTGAGGTATCTCATGTTTCATGTCACTGTCTGCTGTGAACTGCCTAGTAAAGGCCAAACTGTCAAAGAGAAAAGAGACACCAGTTGGCCTAGAATGTCAGGATTCCCAGAGGGCATTGTGGGATTGCAGCTGGTAATATAGAAAACTGCTGGGCTCTGCGGCACCTCACCTGCTAATGATGATAAATTGTCTTTGATTTCAGGTGCTAACATTCATTTATCATCACATTATGTGTGTTTCATCCCTCCTTTTAGCTGATTGCCTACGCGGGCCCGGCATGCTTCATCTGTTTCCTAGCAACAGTGGGGATACGGAGCAGCTCCCCCCCTACGCCGCCATCAGCCAGTGCCGAGTCCTCCGGCTCGGAGCCGTTCGTACAGGTGATCAAACTGGTGAGGACACAGCAGCCCAGAATCAAGCTTGAGTCTGCACCAGGCAGAGTTTACTAAAACGTTGAACAAGTTTATTTGCTGAGATCTGGCAACAATGCGACATCACCAAAACTTCTACGGGGCAAGAATTGCGCAGGGTCAAATAGTCAGTCAGTCAGTCAGTCAGTCAGTCAGTCAGTCAGTCAGGTTTTAAACTAAGAAAGCGAAGGTGAATGGTAAAATGATCACCCAAACCATCTGGAAACATCCATCCCTTTTTACAGACCAAATATATTTACCTGTAAATACCTAGATTAACACTTTTATTTTATTTATTTTCAGCTTTATTGCTAATTTTATTTTCTCTGTGCATGCTGATATTTGGTTTCCCTGGTTGAATGCCATGGCTGCGGTGACCTTATTATTCCGTCAGGTTTCTGTTACTATCCTTGTATCCGTTTCCTCTAGTTACTGAGGAACAAAGCCTACCTCATCCTGCTGCTGTGCTTCGGTTCGGGCATCGCTGTTTTCACCTGCTTCTCCATGCTGCTGCAACAGATCCTTTGTGTGCACGGATACACCAATGTAAGACACCATATTGAGTTCCATGAAATCGTGTTTGCTAAATCCACCAGACAGACACCATGTAAATAATAAGTAATTCTAGCGTTGTGAAATACAATTCAATCAAAGTCAACAGAAACAAAATAATACTATGAAAAGCCGTTTTGGGTTGTCTTTCCATTTTTCCATCCATCCCAACTCTAGTTTTGGTTGAAGTAAACACATAGTTGACGGATTTACATGTGAAGATATGTTGGCTCTATACACTCTAAAAGTATTGCTTTTTTTAAGTCTGGTGGGTTTAGCGCTAGCAACCTCAGAGCTGTTTCTGGTTTAACATAAAAGGTTTTAAAGGTCTATCTCAGAAGGGATCCTTTTCATAATGCTGTCAGACACTTAGAATATTAAACAAGCACTTTTATGAAGGTAAATACAAGCTGGACAATTGTCCTATAACTTCCAATTTAGCTTGTTTCGCCGCTGCTGACTGTGGCGATCTCACTTAATACTGGACCACTGTCAAAGATTGTTGTTCCCATCAGTCACTTAGACACAAAAACATGGGAAAATAGGGTCCAGGTCTAAAAAAAAAAAAGGTTGTTACCCTTTAAAGGAACTGATGGAACAAAAGGAAAGAAAACAATCCCTTAAATATGTTTAAAATGCTGGATGCAGACTTTAATAATAAACCTGTGACCTCTCATGTCTGCAGGACTTTGCTGGCATTTGTGGCGCTCTCTTCATCGTGTTTGGCATCGTGGGTGCCGGTGCTCTCGGTCTCTACGTCGACAAGACCAAGAAGTTCACGGAAGCCACAAAGATCAACATGTGCTTCGCTGCTCTTTCATGCATCGCCTTCTCAGTGGTGAGAACAACAGGAATAATTTAAAGCTCCACACTTGGATTTCTAGGTTATTTAAAAGACATTGGACAGGAGAAAAGGCACTGGCAAGTTAGTTTTTCCCCTTGAAATATCCCAGCACATCGCCAAGGTTCATTCTCTCCATGTGCAGAAATCAGGGAAAACAACATTGTATTTCTTATAGTGATCTAGTGAGTACAATAAGGAAACAAAAAAAGCAAATTAAAAACAAATGACCGAAGAAGAAACTGGTGCAAAAGGCCGTAAAAAACAGGGGGCCTATTTTAACAATCTAAGCGCATGGCAACAAGTAACTCACACACAAGTAGTCTCACAAATAACAATGTGCAACATATTACATGTACAGTACATTGTTTTTATTTTGTTTGTGGTTAACCTCAAGTTTAGCCATGTTTTGTTTTATTTTTTTGTGGCAGCATTTCAGTTAGAGGAAACAACCAGTAATCCTGGACATGTGATAGACAAACAGTTTTACCAACTACTACTACTAATACCATATCTTAAATGATTGTGGGAATCCATAAGAAACGTGTTTTTTTCTGTGGTTATTGTTGTTATTCTGAGCCTCCAGAGATCATTCAGTCCACCATGTTGACCTGTTGATGAAGGCACTAGTATGTTTTCGTGATGGCTGTTGCTGTTCATGCAAACTAACCACCTCTTCTTAAGTTTTCTTCTGTATTTCAAACCTACTGTAAAAACAAAGAGCTACCAGACTGTTTAAAGTAGGAAATGGAAGTATTTTAATGAACAAGAGTAAAGCTGGATTTGTAACACTGAACACTTGTTTACTATATGAAAATGACTTTCCATTTGTATATCTTAACGGTAAAGAGGATGTTATTAGGTAGCAAAGATTCACAGAAGCGTAGGTAGTGTAGGAAAGATGAAAGCAACATTTGATTTCATAACTGATATTTTGGCCTGTTGATACTGTGATATTCAGAGCTGCTCTCCTCCTCTCAGGTGTCCCTGATGCCGCATCAGAAAGTCGCCGTGGCCGCCGTCTGCTCTCTTTTCGGCTTTTTCGGTTTCTCTATTTACTCGGTGGCCATGGAGCTCTCTGTGGAGTGTTCATATCCCGTTGGAGAAGCAACATCAGCCGGACTCATCTTCATATCGGGGTACTACTGTCTGAGTCACAGTATATAGTATGGCAGATTGGTATAATAATAAAAATGATGTGGAGTTTAAAGACCTTTCTACCTGGATATTATCCCAACATGTCTGTCTTTCTGCTCAAAGAAAATCATTGACAGCAGTTTGAAGAAAAACTCATTTTCACCTGTATATAGTAGAGATTAGTTCTTGGACTTGATTTACATATTACGTCATATTAATCCTGACTTGTTTCCTTGTGATCCTACCAGACAGGTTCAGTCTATTCTCTACATGACCCTCCTTCAGGCTTTAACCAAACGGCTCGCAGACTCTCCTCTGTCGACCTGCGGGGGTGTAGTCCTGAGCTGGAAGGGTAGGTCCCAAAATATTACACCGTCATGAGCATCTAAAAAAGCTGGCAACCTCGGTGGAAATCAAACACGACGCGCCAAGTCTTTTTTATTTGTTTGGACTTAGAGCGTCACACTCCCACTGTCCTCAACTCGAAGATTTCTGGGTATCGACGTACAAAATATGGAGGTGAAACTTGCACATTAGTGCCTCTAAAGGCAGCGAGCAGAAACTCCTTCCACTTGTGTGCCTTCTCCATTCAATGCAAAGATAAAAAATAAGAACTTCAGACTTTTTTGTGATGTAGCAAAGTTTACATATTCGTGACTTTATCTCAGGCCATATACAATATGCATTCTTTATTTGATTTAGATTTTTCCTCCATAGTCAGTCACTTAGTGTTTTGCACTTTGATCAATCATTGAGAACCTCAATAAGAACATGTGTTTATTGCGAGTGGGTTTGACAGAAGAAGAACAAATGTACCAGTGGTTTTAAGAAAGCTTTTTCTTTACATTTTACAGCTTCCATTACATCTCACTAATGGAGTTACTCTGTTTATAAGATGCTTTATGCAGGCCGCCACACATCCTCCAGGACATTAACTTTACTATTCAATTCAATTCAATTTTATTTATAGTATCAATTCATAACAAGAGTTATCTCAAGACACTTTACAGATAGAGTAGGTATAGGCCACACTCCAAAATTTACAAGGACCCAACAGTTCTAGTAGTTTCCCTTACTATCAAACTACTTGTAACCTTGGGCTGTTAGGCGTGTCGAGTTGTACCTTAATCTGGACATTTCTCACCCTCAGTGCCGATGCTTGTGATGGCCGGACTGTTCAGTTTCTTCACATGCTGCTTCGTGATCTTCTTCCACACGCGTTACAGACGAATGGAGGCCGAAGAACAAGCCACTTATGGGACCAAAGAAAGCAGCGTCTCGACAGTCTCTGAAAGCGTTGCGAGTGTGGAGAAGTGACCGTCTTCAGAGGCTCGGGACGAGAGACAACAACGTGGAAGGGGTTATGGTTTCAGTAACGTTTA
The DNA here is from genome assembly GCF_008692095.1 of Etheostoma spectabile. Classification (NCBI taxonomy): domain Eukaryota; kingdom Metazoa; phylum Chordata; class Actinopteri; order Perciformes; family Percidae; genus Etheostoma; species Etheostoma spectabile. The sequence goes on from NC_045742.1 coordinate 5,398,437, forward strand.
TAGCTTTTCAACCGTTGATTCTTTTCTACGACATTGGGGCCAAACTTTTACAAAGTCTACATTCATTCTTTTGCTACCGACAGTTATATTAAAATCTCAAAATATTATATTTGCATTAATAAACTCAGCAGAATGCATTGCTGTTTTATATATATATATTTTTTTTTACACAAAAAAGTAGTTTGTAGGGAGGAAGTCTGTCTAAATTGTTTTCTCGCCACTTTGTTCTAAAAATCCCAGTGAGCTGGGAAAAAAAAGTTCTGAGGGGATGGAAAAACATTCCTTTACTGATCTGTGTGTGGGATGAGTTTTGGTTTCTCACAAGGTCATTTTTTAACAAAAACCTAGCTTTGTTTGTACTAATAGCGGAGAAAATTTGGTACAAACCAAAACCAGTTGCAGCTCATTACAGAACCTGCTCTGGAAAAATGTACATCAGATCTTCTTAGAGATACGGTGTCCTGAATGCTTCAGGGTTTTGTCGCAGTTCCCAGGATTTCTTCCAGCAGTCCCCGAGCACATGAACGACGGAAAACACTTGAAGCTGCATTGCATTTGCGTCTATTTTCTGCCACTGTGAAGAGAAAAACCGTGGTTTCTGTTTGACTCTCAGGGACTTAGAACCAAAAATTGTCCCATCATCATGTACTAAAACTACTAGAAAAGGTACTGTTTACTGACATACTCTTAATATAAACGTTACATGCTAGTCAGGTTCTCTGAAAGCTAAATAATGTACGGCTCTCAGACTGACTACCTGAAACTCCTGTTAGTTATCAACTAAATGAGGAGATAAACCAAACTTATACAACTATACCTTGAATCATGTTCCGGGTTAACTGAAGCGTGACTGTCATTGTGTTGAGGCTATAACAACTCTAATAACCACATTTAACTACTTGTTAATGGTTTCTATTTGTAAAATTGCTTCCAGTTTCCAGAAAGATTGAAGTTGTGGGTTGTGTGCAATAAAGGGAATTCCTTCACTGCTGATTCTCTATATATTAGATGGGATCGAGGCCATGTTTAACATGATTTTAGAATGTTACACAAAAGCTACCAAATCAAATTATTTTCTATTCATAATTTAACTTTTTTTTTTACAACTTCTTCTAGTAAAGATCAATAATACCACTTTTATATTGTATTGTATTTTCCAAAGAGGCAATGTGCAGTAGTTAACGATTAAAAAAACTGGAGGACTTAATTGATGTAAATTTTAAACAAGCACTTTTTACTTGTACTTCTGATAAGACTTTAATTATGAGTTTTTCTGTTTCATTGCCTTAAAATGCCAATAAAATGTTGCCTCAATTATTGTTCCTTTTACCCGAGTCTGATTTCTTGTTTTTAAGAACATTTATGACAAAAAGAAAAGCACTGATGTAACTCTTACCATTAATGATTGTTAGTCCCCCCCCCCCCCCCCCCCCCCCCCCCCATCAAAAACATGTACTAGGTTCTCCAGTCAGTGTCCCTGGGCGCTGCTCCCTCGAGGGATGGGTTAATGCAGAAAATATATTTCACAACATGTATGTGACAAAGTACCTTTTACATTAATTTAAATGTTAATGTAATTTATTTTTTTAATGTTTATGTAGCTAATTTTAGAGAGAGCAGTGGGAAACGGACAGGCTTACATACAAGTCAGTTAGCTGACCATAGCCTGTTTAGAAGGGACTATTAATTCATTATATATAGAGCAACATTGGCCTCACTGAAGGAAAAAAAAATAGTTTATACACACCAAAACATTAATGGTCAAAGCTTTAAAAATGCTACGGTTTGACTGCTAAGAAAACCTGAAGATAAAATTTAATCTGGTAAACTATAAGGGGTATGTGAGATTGTGATTGACACGTTACAGAATAAATCATTTGCAGCCTAATTTGGCTCCTTCTCAATCTGATCTACTCTGCCCCATCAGAATAAAACAAAACAGAGGAGAAGGTGTTGGAAAAAAATGACATGACACAAACAAGCTGACGGATAAAGACAGCACAGTTTTAATCCTTTCCCAGTTCCACATAACACAAATATAAAAAAGTAGAGCACTCTTCTGATCGATCAGAATCAATCCTATGATCATTTCTCCAGCTCCGTCTGGACTCACATTTAAAAAGACTCATTTATAAGAATACGAGCAGGATGTAAAAATGAAACAATTAAAAATCAAGCAAAAATCAAACAAACAAATAAAAAGGAACACTACAGCAAATTAGTGACCGTGGATTTGTCAAAATCTTGTTTGAATTCTTACTTTTGAAGACATCCTCACTCAAAACTAACATGTTGCATGGCACCAAACACAAAACAGATGTAAAATAAAACAATAAAAAAAAAACAATGAGGAGATTCTTGATGCAAGAGCTAGTAGTTTCTAATATGTAGGTTTAGCACAGGTACTGTGTGAACACAAGTACACATTCCATCCAATTAAATGGGTCAGTGTGTGTGTGTGTGTCTCTCAGAGCTGGAGGGCACAGAACTGCTGGTACACGGCCAGGATGTGGTGGTCGAGCTCGGCGGTGAACAGCAGGTTCTCCAGGGTTCCCATGTACTGCTGGATGGTAACGTGGTGCTGTGGCACAAGGAGAGACATCACATATATGAGTGAGTGAGAGAGACACCAGACCAGACCATAATTGATTATAGCCAACTGACTATCGAATCGTGAGACCAGTGAAGATTCACCCCCCTAGTGTGTGTGTGTGTGTGTGTGTGTGTGTGTGTGTGTGTGTGTGTGTGTGTGTGTGTGTGTGTGTGTGTGTGATGTTTTACCATGAGAAAGACCTGCTGCAGCCGCTCGACACAGTTCTTGTACCAGGGCGTGGTGATGTCGACGCTGCCCGTCTCACAGCGAACCAGATGCTCCGTCAACAACATGATAAAGCGCTGTGGGGGGGACATTTAAAATGAGCGCACGCAGATGCAGCTGCACTAAAAACGGGCCTGTAAACGTAATTATGTCTCCATCTCATCAGCTTGAGTTATCAAGTCAGACTTGGGCCACTTCCGTGTCGTCTATGGTCACGTTTCCATTCAAAGGAATGGATAGAATTACTGGGAAAAACATCAAAAGACAATGCAGATTGTTGTGCATTTCTATCAACCACAGACTACACTGGATGAGTTGACGTTGCTTTGTCACAATTAAGGGATGTCTGTTCTTCACCAGCAAGATTTGCTCTGAGAAATGCAGCGATACAGAAACCAATGTGTCCCTGAGCAAGACCTTAACCCCCTAGTAGTTCCAGAGGCCGTGTATATATTTCGGATAAAATGACATGTGACGTCTAAAGATCTTAACCCTTGTCTTGTCTTCCTGTCAAAATTGAAAGTCAACAATTTTGTTGACGCTTTGTAAATCGGTTAACTTTTTCTTACGTTTTTGTCCCTTTTTTCAATGTTTTGTGACGTTTAAAACTACGTAACACTAACTTATAAACTTTAGTTTTACAGTTATTTTTGGAATTTATGGTCAATAAACCTAATTTTTAGAAAATTATACCTAAGTTTGAGTAAGAAAAGCAGAATGGCAATATTTAGACTAAAATTTAAGGAATGGTTGATGGATAATGAGACTGAAATGTCAACTTTTACTCAATACTATTTCAAAAGCACTTCAATTTTTTCTCTCCAAATGCTACAAGATTGAATAAGAATTTGAAAAATTCATCAAAGTAGATATTTGAACTTGCTAAAAAGCGTTGTGTGGAATCAATCATGTTATTTTGGGTAATTAAAAAGAACATGATATAGGAAAACAGGTCATTTTGACCCGAGGACAACAGGAGCTCCCCGGCGGCCCTTTGGTACCTGGAAGATGACGAGGAAGAGGTTCTTCTGTTCGCTCTGAGCCGACTCCACCTTCTCCTGTAGCCTTTCGATCTGCTCCTCCAACTGGCCCTCCTCGTCCTCGCTGTTCTTGTCCATGTCCTCGTCGTCCCCGCTGTCCTTCTGCTGGGGAACGAGCGAGCACACAAACATGAAACCCTTCCTCTTTTAACCTTAAACTTGTGTATGCATGTGCATTCAGTATATATACATATATGTATGTTTGTATGTACACACAGCGTTTCCTCTAGATTTTTTTCAGCTGTGGAAGCGTGTGTGTGTGTGTGTGTGTGTGTGTGTGGGGGGGGTTGTCGAACGTAAAAAATGATCGCTAACAATAACGTCGCTGTCAACGGGCTTACCTGCTAATGTAAGCTACCGACTGTTACCTTGAAACCATCCAGCAAATAGACGGTGAAATAAACTGAAGCAACTCAATTCATTGAATTCTTGTTATGTAAAAGTGACGTGACCATGGCCGACATAATGGGATGTTGAGGAAGTTACCCTCTTATGCTGCTGTTTCTCCAGTTTGTCCTTGGCCTCCTCCAACTCCTGCTGGATCTTCTGGACGTGTTTGTCCATCTTCCGGATGGTCGAGTGAAGAATCTCCCAGATGAAAAGTCTAGATGAGGATAACATTTTTTTTAATCTTACAGGGGCCGGCAGAGAGAAAAGCAAACTTTATTTTCCTCCCTGAGTTTCCATTAAAATTACATTTTTCTTGAAGGCCACTCAAATCTGCATTTACTGACGCTGATATGGTGGTGACAAAATGTGTTTTGGGTGCATTTTAGTGCGTGTGTGTGTGTGTGTGTGTGTGTGTGTAGGGAAGGGGTGTCAAACTCAACTTCCCTAAAAGGGCCACACTGGAAAATAGGAATCACATCTAGGGCCAGACATGTTTAGTTTATTGATATGCTTTTACTTAATCGAAAAAGTCAAATATCTTTGACTGTATTATTGTATATATGTCATATAGTTTGGTTGATATGAAGTCCTAAAGAAGTCAGGAAAAGGTTCCTCAGCCATAGTAGAAAATAGGCACCCAAAAATGTCGGCGGTTGTATGTTTTTTATTGTACCCTGCCAGTGGACTGCAGACGTAAATTAGCCTGTGGCTAACTCGGGTGCGATGCATCAAATGGAAACATTTAGGTTTAAAATTGTACATGGTCCCAAATAAATAAAAAATAAAATAATGTGTTGACGTGTCACATCCCACCTGGTGAACTCATGAGCCATATCCTGAGAGAAGAGCCAGTTGGCCACAGCGGCGCAGTCCACGATCTGCGTCCGAATCATTTTGTCCACCAACACTGCGATCATCTGTAATGCAGCCGAAAACACGCAACCCCACACTAACTACTGAATATTAACTCTATCGCTGAATGAATGTTTTTTCAGGTTAGAACGTATTCCACTCTTATTTTAAAAAGGAAAAAACATGTGTTGTTTGTACCTGCGGGTGATTTCTCCACACGTCATAGACCACCTTGAGGATGTGCAGCTTCCCCTCGTCGCTCTCCGTCAGGGCCTTCAAGATCTCATGGAACCTGGAGGAATAAGACGCATGTTGAGGACGGCAACACGTGTCTGATTTGCCCCTCCACATCCCCCCGTGCTTCTGCGCACCCCCCCCCCCCCCCCCCCCCCCCCCCCCCCCCCCCAATCCTTCTTGTCAGTTTTTGGCTGGAGCGCTGGAACACTGTGTGCGTATGCTTCGTGGTGCAGGTTGGCACGGTTTGTTTTTGTTGCCGTTTGTAGACCCTGGGCTGTCTACAGAGACCGGGATTTTTTTACAGTGTGTTCTGGGGACAGGCAGCTAGCAGATAGTGAGGAGATGTTTTTTACAGTGTGTTCTGGGGACAGGCAGCTAGCAGATAGTGAGGAGATGTTTTTTACAGTGTGTTCTGGGGACAGGCAGCTTGCAGATAGTGAGGAGATGTTTGCTGTATGTGACAACAAATGTTGTAGCCTAAATCACGCGTGCCATCGCTTAGAGCACCTTTAAAAATGTCAATATTCCTTTTCGGCTAGCTACGGTGGCAAATGTCCTCTGTGGGAGGGACACATTTGAAAACTGGTAGATGGATAGATAGATACATACATATAAATAAAAGGTGTGACGACCAAGTCAAATGCGGTGTGTTTTCATGGGGGCAAACTTACTTGCCGAGGGCACTGAAGGAGTGGCTGAAGGATTTGGCGGCCAGGTGGAGCAGAGTCTGCAGGAACACGTCCACCTTCAGAGGGTTGAAGCTCTCGCCCTCATCTGGAAGGAGCGCAAGAAAAAAGGAATGCAAAAGGCTTTTTTGTTTTGCACAGTGCACAGAATAAATATGAAAACTAGGGGTGTACAATTCAGAAAATTTCAAGATTCAATTCTGATGTTTAGGTTTGATTCAATATCAAGTCTCGATTAAAAAACGATTCACAGTATGTAAATGTACAGTATGTATGTATTCTTATTATTCAGGTGGATTTGTTATTTTAACATCCTATTATGATGTATGTGTATGCTTTGTGTGATGTCTGTAAGCTACTGGGACCTTGAATTTCCCCTTGGGAATCAATAAAGTATCTATCTATCTATCTATCATGTAATTGCAGTAGACATACAATAAAAAAATAAATGAATCGATAGAACTTGAATCGTAATTAGAATATGAATCAATTTGTTTTGCACACCCCTAATGAAGACTACCTTAACTAAAATAAGAAACTAACCGTCATCGTCTTCTTGGTTGGGGTTGGGCACTTCTTTGAGGATGTTTAGGATCTCTTCGTTGGACGCTCGGTTCTTAATGGCGTTCCCAACAGTGACGGATGCTTGGTAACCGGGTAACGAAGCTGTGACGCAGGAGAGACATTCTGTTAGGTATTCAGGTCTGAACTTATATGCCAGTTACCGACAGATCTCTGGAACCATTCAAGGCTGACAAGAGGAAAACAAAACTCCTGTCCTGGGCAGGGTTTAGCAGATTATACTACTGTTTGCGTAGTCTTGCTCTATAGAGAAACCTTTGAGTAATAAGAGAGAAAACAGCAAAGAAATGGCCAAAACGGCATAGCGTCCCTTTAACATCTTCACCACAGGCAGAAGCACAGTCCTGCAGATTTTCATTTAGGACCACCGCTGACAACAAATCTGCAGATTCCATTTGGGCCTGCTGCGGAGTAAAAAAAATGTAATTTAAGTGTTCTTACAAGCGCTCTCGTCTTCGTATTTGTAACTAAAGATGGGTTCGGCTGGGATGAGTGCTGCGAAGGTTGGAGGGACGATGTCCACTATCCGCTGATGGTATGAAAGTCTGCAGGGACAAAGAGCAAACGGACCCCTTTAGTTCAAGGAGACACTTTCCAGATTAGGAAGGAATGTCCTCAGAGGAGAAAGGCATTAAAGCTCCACTAATTACAGAAAGTACTTTATAAATTCACCTCAAGTTAATGAGAAGGAAAATTCACATTTGAAAGTAGGCCTGCATGATTAATCGTTATAAAAAACGCAATGCTGATTCACAATTACATTTTTAAATGAGTTGTTTAAAAAAATAGTTTTCATTAAGAATTTTTTTTCTTTTATCAATGACTTTGATTCTCATCAAATTTTTACAAGCCGACCGCATCACAAACGCTACTTTCCTCTGTGAGTTTTAAGCAGACTGTATAAAATGCTGCGATGCTCTTCTTCTCTTCATTGAAGCCTCTGTGTTTACAGGCTTGTGGTGATGCGCAATGTGCTAAAGGTGCCAAAATAAAATATCTATATTTGGTACTGCCAATTTGTTTTGTTTTGTCATGGTAAAAATAATTGTGGCAGAGAATGGTGACATCAATTCTACGCAAAAAAAAAACAACTAAATCCTGATTCATATTTTCCACCGAATCGTGCAGGCCTCTTTGAAAGCATTTCAACTTGTAGAAAACATGCAAAATTACCTCATACTCTTCTCCAGAACCTCTTTGACAAACTTGGGCTTGGGCTTCTCTAGATCCATGGTCAAGCAGTCAGACCTTTGTTATGATAATTACAGAAGACACACGATCATATTGTCAACAGTGTAAAACAATAACCAGGCGCTATAAAAGCTCTCTCTCTGTCCCATCACAGGACCACTCACCAGTCATCCCAGCTCCATCGAAACTGGAAGTTGCTCAAATGATGAGAGAACCAGTTGATTAGTCTACAAATTAAAAAAAAAAAAAGGAAGAGAGGCCATATGACGGTGTAAAATTAAAGACAGGAACTCCTTTGGTTACAAGTTTCATCCATCCAGTAAAAGGAAATGTGCAGTTGAATTACCTGTCTACGCAGCTGGTGTTCATGGTGTCCAGCCTCATGTACAGCATCTCTGTGGCTTGGGCCAACTAACAGGCAGGTGTTAAGGAAAGGTCTCATTTAAAGTGGAGAAAAATGTGGAGGAAAAGGTCTTCTTTCTGCTCAATACCCTGGTGAGTACTTTGAAAATCCTAAATTTAACACGTTTGTCATTATATAGTCAGAAGCATTTGTCTTAACGATAAATTGTTTAACCACTGACTAGGGTTTTTTGCGTACTTTAGAAAAATGTTGCATCAAGATAATAAAGAGATAAGAAAATAACACTAAATAAAATATATCTACTAAAAATATCAGATCTGTTTAATGGGTGTGAAAATAGGGAGAAAATCTGATATTACGATATTCTTGACCAAATACCTTGATATCGTAGTAGTCTGGTAAGTTCAGAAAAGTAAATCACTTTCCTGTAATGCAGCTTTTAAAACCAGGAAAAGACAGCACTTGCGTCATATCACGAAATCCAAAATCTAAGACAACACCGAGTCTCATATCACAATATTGATATATTTCCCAGTGTGCAATGTCGGCCACCGGCTTGCAACACAAACCCTGCGTGACTTTTCTGCAGCAGCTCGAGACACAGCAGCGTGGCACCATGTATCCTCATGAGGAGAGATCAGAAGTTACAGGGGTTGTCGGAAAATTGTTTTAACATAAACCGCAGTGATGCTAACTATCAAGGATACGACTTGTGGCAATGATCCGGGCTGCAGCTTGCACAGTTCAATAAGCAGTGTGGTGTACATGACGTCGATGTGAGGGGGAGATGGCAGCTGGAAAAGTTCTCCAAAGATCACCTGAAAAAAGAAACAAATATTTGGAATCAGCCATTAATTTTCCTCAGCATGTAGCTTGTCAAAACAGAAAACAGGTGGGGAAAAACACTGTACCTCCACAATGTGATAGTTGAGTGGGATCTTATTTTTCCCTGGATAGCTAAGTAATTGGGCAGCGCTAAAAGGTAAAGAAAGAAAAAAAGAAAGAAAAAAACAGAAGAGTTAAAACATTGGAGTTGGTGACATTCAGACCTGACAAAGTTGAAACATGAAGCGTGTTACCCACCATGTCTTCCTCTCTCTCCAGTGAGTCTGGATGATACAGTGCAGGTTTTCTTCTATGACAAATCTCTCCACAGAATGACTGCCGGGCATAACGGGACCCTGGGGATAAAGAGGACATGCGTTTTCAGGCACAAAAGAAATTGAAAAACTCAAATGTGTCCCATGGAACTCACGTCTTTTTTTTTTTTTTAAGAATTACAAAAACAAATTTTAAGATGCCTAAAATGCATTTAATTATCTTATATTGAGATTATACAGAACCACTTGAATGTTTGGACACGCTTTCCCACTCATCATTCATGTACATCATACACCCAGGCGGCTGTGGCTCAGTGGTAGAGGGGTCGCCTGCCAATCATTGGCAGGTTGGCAGTTTGATCCCTGGTCAAAGTGTTCTAGGGCAAGACACTGAACCCCAAGTTTCCCTAGGTGTGGTGCATCAGAGTGTGAATGTGCATGAGTGTTTATCTGATGAGCAGGTGACACCATGTACGGCAGCCACAGTGTATGAATGTGTGTGAATGGTTTTTGTTCTATGTAAAAGCTCTTTGAGTAGTTGTTGAGACTAGAAAAGCGGTCTATAAAAACAGTCCATTTACATCATACACCGAATTCAGTAGAAATCTGTAACATATTGGCATGCGTGTTTTTCACAGCCAAAAGGCAAATACCTCTGGGGCATCGGTGTAGTCGAACATACGGAAGACGACCCGGGGCATGGGGTACTGGGCGTCGGGCATGTGGCCCGGGGGAGTGAAGGGGGGCAGGTTGTGCTGCAGGGCCTCACAGAGCACGCTGTCAAAAGCAATGTATGGACGAAGGATGTGGCGCTCCTGCCAGCGGTCTTTCTTTAGCTTCTGTATCTGGGCCCAAAGGCAGTCCAGGTACTGAGAGAAGGACACGGAGAGAAGGGGGTCAACTTTTAACAGGCCATTCGGGTGGATTACAAAAGAGACCCACGGCAAGAATTGTACAGAAGAAGACAAGATTTAGACTAAATGGCTGAAACTGAAGTGATCTTAGGACTTCACTTCAACAATGTCATTAGGATGTGCGTCATATCTTTCTTAACAAGGAAAAGGAGAACTGTAGTGCCTCCATAGGTCTCTCACCTCCTCCTGTGGGTGGGGCTTCTCTGCCGTCCACACCTGCAGCATGGGGACGTGTGTCTTTCCTCGCCCCCTAAAAATAAGACAAGTGTGACATTGAGAAGGAGCGTACTGATAGAACAAATAGCATGATTTGACAAATAAGAAGAGTTTCAGCAAAAGACAAAAAGACACAGCCAAGAGCTGAGACTAATGGACAATGAAGCAAGGAGACATCTTACTTGAGGTAGCCTTCGATCTGGCTGAGAAGTCGGTCCATCTCAACATCCTTCTTCTCGTAAAGCTCCTTACCGACCCAGGGCAGACAGGACAGCACCACATACACAAACCAGTCCGACCGAACCTTGGGGGGTGG
>NC_045742.1:5409152-5420739 GCF_008692095.1 Etheostoma spectabile
TTAAAAATAGCTTCAAAACACCTGTCATTACCCCCATCCTTCAGACTGGATTTACAATTATTAAGTATGCGGATTCCTTTATTACTTAAGTGTAGTCAACGTAATGGTGTGCTGAGTCCCCCCCACCCATTTCTACCTACCTGTGGTACATCTTCCTCCTGAGTAACACTGACAAAGTTTTCAAACATGGCCACCATTGAAGGAGCAGCAATCACATGGCAGTTAACCAAGTCGGACAGGAAACGCACCTACAAAAAGGAGACATGCCGTTAAAAAAGAAGAAGACGTAAGCATCATTTCAGGTGCTTCTAAAATGTCCCATTACCAAGTAAACAGCTTCATTGTACAAGTTGTTTTTTAGTGTCTCCTTGAGTTGTCTGATCATGGCCTCCACAAACTCGCCCCCAAAGTTGTAGTTCCTGGCGTTCAAGAGGCCAACTAAAGTCGTATACACGGTCAGCTTCTCAGGTAGGAGGCGAGCACTGTCAACAAAAGACAACTCCATGAAGAACAACCCTGCAGAACAGTGATCATTCCAACAGTAAAAGGGCGAGAATGGGTATGAACTTACACAGCACATAAAATGCGCAGGATTTTGTTTTTGTAGTTTGGAAGGTCAGCCTCCAACACGCCTGCAAGGCCCTCCAAGTTGCTCTCCAGGGACGATGTACTCTGTGAAGAAAAACAAAGCAATAGAGTTGGTTTTCACGGGACTACAGTGCACTGAACTGCAGCAAGCACTATCAAAAAGTTCTGGTGATTGCTTTTAGAAGTAAAGCAGCGGACCATATGGATCCGAGTGAGACAGAGCAGAACATGGTTGATGTAGGATTCAATAGACTGAGAAAGAACTGCATTGCCAGAGTTGACCTTTTACCTTCTCTCCTACACGACATATCAGGGACTCCAGGCGGTCTTCAATTTCAATGGGCTCAGACGTTCTCCGTCTTTTATGTGCCTGACCTCCTGGAAGAGTAGAAGAAGAAAATAAGCACAGGCTGGGTGGATTGAGAAACATTAGCTGAGGGAATAACTCGAGGGCACCCTTGAACTTTTGATTTTTAACTAGGCTCTCCTAAATTTACATAATGAGAGCCGAGACAATAGGTCTTCAGGTTATCCGCTGACCCTGTATTATCAACCAGAAAACGCTATTAAGATGCATTACGGAAAATGATTGATTATAAGTGTTTTTGAACAACATAAACATTGATTGATTATCACTACACTTTTAATTAGCCCGACGTGCGTGAATCGCAGACAACATTATAGAGGAAAACACATATCATCAGTTCTTTTTAAATAAAAAAAAATACCCTCCCTGAGGTATTTAGTCTTGGTTGCCGCCCCCATACTAACGGCGCACTGGTTAACAGCCGATAGCACAGCAACGTTAGCTAGCTAGCGGTAACGTTCAACGTTAGTTTGCTCAATCTCGTCGCCTTCCAGCCACGATTGCAAAAACAAATATCACGTGTTTTGCCTTTTTTGGCTATCGTTAATGATTGCAAGACTAAAACCTGGCCTTATGAATAACGTAACAATCAGCATCAGCGTGATTGCACCAAGCAAAAGATTAACGTTAACAGAAACACGCTAACGTCAGCTAGCCGCCACTCGTTAGCCTAGCAGGCGTTTGAGTTAGCTAAACACATGTAGCGTCCACTAACCCTCATTTTCGCTGTCGCTGTGTCGTCTCCTGGACATCTTTCACTGCGCTTCGTTAAAATGTAAGGTAATTCGACGAAAAATGATTATGAAACAAAATAATAAGTCGGCTAAAGATGCTTCTAGATCATTCAGCCGGGCCGATGCTAGAGTAGTGCAAAAAAATAATAGCGGTCAGATTCAAGTGAGGCACATCAGGGCCACCGGAAGCGACTGTTTTACCCCCTCTGGGATGGCGAAGACATTTCCCGCCCAACTCTGCCTGACTTTACCTCTGATTGGTTTACCTGGCCAATCTTACCCCGACTTTAACCAATCCCACTACTCTAGCCAACCCACCATAGAAGGCAGCGAGTGCTAGCCAATCAGAGGGTGAGTAGGGCGGGTCATGGTCATGCCATCGCCATCCTAGGATTTTTTTTTGCCAACCGGAAGGTGTACTTTAATTTTTCGTCCGATGTTCAGCGCCTGTTTTTTTTTGCTGCACGTTTGGTGACAGTTAGGTAGCTATCTTAAATGTATATTTTGGCGTTTTTAAAACTTTAGATTTAATGTTTGCCAAGATTAGGTCAACATTGAATATCCTCCCGACGTCTGACTCATGTTTAGACGACAAAGCGGAAGTATCTCATTACTTAGCGAGCTAGATTGTTTCATAGCTAAAGTTGATAAAAGATATTTTAAACATGGCAGCGGACGATGCCCCTGGTTTAGAGTTCATGGACTGGGAACTTGACACTTCGACATGTAACGGTCTGAAACAGGAGAAACAACTTTCTGCCTCACAAAGAAGGTGCTACAGCCTCTGCAGGAGGAAGGTGAGGGACAACAGCAGGGACACTGAGCATCCGACTGCTTTCTGTTGTTTTGTTGTTGACATTTTCCTATGGCTCTGGACCATGGACTGTATATACATATACAATTAATATTAATGGTCTATGTTCTGGACGTTACCAGATAACACAGTTGAGTACACATATGCTGTATGTTTCTCATTGACTGTAAAATGAATTAATATAATTAATTCAACATAAGATAGGTTTGAGGAATAAATTAAACTTGTTGAGCAAATGTATATGCATTAGTCAATAACTGCAAGTCACTGTAATGCCACTCTTCTTAAAAATGACTATTGTATAGTCTCTACGTAATGCTAAACTTTAAGGACATATAACAATATAATCATATTTAATTTATAAATTGTATTCATAAATCCGGACCGATAAATCAGCTGGGCCGTTCTACAGTGATGATTACTGCATGTCGGCTAGATGGAATACATTTATTATTATTATTGTTCAAAATACAATTTACAAATAGATAGATAGATAGATAGATAGATAGATAGATGTTTATTGATCCCAAGAAAAATGGGAAATTCCTGTGTTACAGCAGCAAAATCAGTCACAAATTGCACAAAAACACAGATGGTAATCCAATAAAACTAAACATAAATAAGTGCAAATAATATGATATGAAAGTAAGAAAGTATTTATCAAACATAAACAAATGAAAGAATACAAAAGTACAAAAATGTCGAACTTTCAAAACATTAATAATGACATAGACAGCAGAAGCTTTTAATCAAACAACCCTGAGTAGACATCAGATAATAAAATAGCTTTGTTATTGGTGGAATACATTGATTTATCAATAGGCCAAAAATATGTTTGACGTCATTTAGAAACGCATGTTAGTCATGAAACAGTTTTCTACCAGAGCGTACTGACAAGGTTGCGTTATTTCTACACATTTGATAATACAGTTATCAGTATAGTACATTTAAAAAAGGATTTGACTGTGCTACGTTAAAAACACATTTTCTTCTCGACAGTCATTTGCTGCCTTTGTGGCGTCCAAGAGGGAGGGCGGTCAGGAAGGAGAAAGCACATCTTGGTGCTGCTGTGGCCGGACTTTCAAGGAACACCCTGCCATTCACAAACATGTGGCCTGGACTCATGATGCTGAAATAAAGCAGCTCACACGTGCCGCATACGAGCATTTGTTAAGCCAGTTGGACGAAGAAGAACCTGAAACACAACAGACGACTGAGCGTAAGGCCGAGCCGGTGGACGTGTCTGCATGGTTACCTGAAACTAGTCACATCTCTGAGGAGCAACTTCAAAAGTAACGGTCAATTTTGGATTCTCCATTTCGATTTGCTTGCCTGGTTTCAGTTGTCTGTTTAGAAAAGAAAATCATCTTCGAATTGTATTATCTAATTTATAAAACATTGATTATAATTTCTGATTTTATGAAATAGATACTGATGTTGCTTAATGGGTTTCAGTGGTCCAGGCAAGGTCCTCCTCTATTATCATTACTGTCAAGTGGAGGATCCACATGTTATCTGTGCTTGGCAGAAAGCTTTGTGTGAGAAGCTCCACTTAACTGGCAAGGTAAATACATTTTCCTATCCTAGTCTCCAGCTGGGAGACTACACGTTGTTGTTTCTGCGATCAAATTTTTTTATCTATTTTTTTGACCTATCAGAGACTACAAATTGTTACCATTGGGAAGAAGATAAAGAAAAATGTTTTATAATCGTAAGAAGAAAAGAACATTTAAATAAATGTAACTGTCTCCTTAAAATAAAATGCACCATGATCCTCTTCTTCAGGTGAGGGTGGCGACTGAAGGCATCAATGGAACAGTTGGCGGCACCAATATGGCCACTGATGTTTACATCAACGCAATGTGTTCAAACCCCTACTTCAAGATGGACAAGGAGGACTTTAAGGTCAGACTCAGATAAAAAAAAAAAAAACTCATGTTGGATGATAGAATACACAGAAATGCTTTTTGTTTATTAGTTATACCTTTTCTACAATGCACTCTGTTTTGTGTTCCACTGGGTGGCCATAGCATACGTTTTAATCCTATGTTTTCAGCAATAACTAATATGGCGTTGAACATAACACCTTTATTGTTACTAGCAGCGATTGTATGCAAGATAGATACTTTATTGAAATGAAGAGTTTGTCTGTGTGTGTGTGTGTTTAGACAAGTGATGGCGGCGCAGCGTGTTTTAAAGACCTGAGGGTCGGGGTCTATAAGGAAATCGTCCCAATGGGAATGGATCCTGATGTTGTTTCCTACCAACTGGCAGGTATAGTTTGTGTTAACAACAACAACACTATGTTCACAGTAACAAAAAAATCCTACCACTGCCTATACCACTGCCTACCACTGCCTATAACTCTGTTATTTTCAGTTTGTTGTTTTCTTCATATACAGACATTGGTAGAATTGTTCTGGTGTTTTATGTTGTTACTGCTTGGAATGTGGCAAGGCAAAGTTTGCTATTAACCTGTCTCACCTCTCAGGTGTTCATTTGGAACCAGAGGAGTTTCATAAAGAAGTGCAGGCTCTGTTGGTCAAAGGGGACTTATGCAATGACACCGTCCTCCTGGACTGCCGCAATTTTTATGAGAGTAAAATTGTAAGTAATATATCAATTTTCCTCTAAAAAAATTGACTTGCACATGTATCACATGCTAGATTGATTGCACCTCTGATCCTTTGTTCCATATTCCCTCCAGCTACCTTAAACAAATACTGTATTTAACTTTTTACCGTGAGAACGCCAGACACCTAATGTACCACTGGTAGTGAAGTGTATTTTTCACTAACTTTGTATTGAGTAGAAGATAATAGCATTTTTTTGATGGACTGTTTATTTAAATGCTGAATTCCTATGAGATTCAGTGGTGTTTTACTGACATTGACCTTTGTCATCAAAAGTAGGAATGGGATTTATCATAATTATACATGACAAAAGCAAGGTTGTCATTCTAAACAGTGATTTATTTTCTTTTTTTCTTTTTTTCTTTTTACTTCAGGGGCAGTTTACTCAGTGTCTGGCCCCGAGCATCCGTAAGTTCAGCTACTTCCCCGACTACGTTGACCAAAACCTTGAACTGTTCAGAGACAAGAAGGTCTTGATGTACTGCACAGGAGGGATCCGCTGTGAGCGCGGCTCTGCGTACCTCCGCTCCAAAGTAAGTTGACTTGTGTTTGATGTGAACTAAAGAATGCCATTAGGACTTTAAATGAAAAGCAGCTTATGGAACTGGCTTGTAATGCAGTAACTCCCGTTTTGCAGATGGCTGATTTGGCTGAGATGGGGGGGGGGGAGTGATCTGTTTAGTCGTTGTCTACTTGTGTACTTGGATCAACTGTAACCTAAAGCAAATACTTACGGAAAATGTGATTTGGTAATTGAGATTTGCAATCTACATTGGAGTTCTTTGTCAACCTGTAGGATGTGTGTAAAGGGGTTTACCAGCTGAAAGGGGGAATCCACAAGTATCTGGAGCGATTCCCAGAGGGTTTCTATCGAGGGAAACTTTTTGTGTTTGATGAACGCTACGCCATCTCCTCCAACGATGACATCATCTCAGGTTAGTTGGTGGACAAAGGCCATCATCAGCATAACGAATAATATAAAGAAATTGTCGACAGCACAAACCAGTTAGAAACACTAACATTTGGTTGATATCTAATGTTAGTCTTTGTGTTTAAAGTTATGTCACATTTAAGTAATTCTGTGTCTGTTCAGACTGCAGGTACTGCGGCTGTCCCTGGGACCAGTACAAACTCTGTTCCACCAAGTTGTGCTGTCAGCTGGTCCTGTCCTGTCCCGGCTGCAGACGGGACGGATGCACCGCTTGCTGCCCCACTTGCCAAATCAAAGGACATGCTCAGAGCAAGGCATCCGTCACTGTTCCACCTCACAAAGAGGAGTGCGAGTGCACTGAAGGACGTCCCAGAATCCCTCGGGATGTGTAGCGACAGAATGCCTACGATTGGACATTAGTGCTCGCAGCCACTTGAAAAATCCTGCCTGTCAGGGGTTGACCACAATGTACAACTACAATAAGTGGAAGGTGCCCAGTGTATTTTAAAGTCATGAATTTTTTTTTAAATATGAATGTGGAAAACTAAGTCAGATTTACGTTTTCTAAGAAGTTTTATTCTAAAGACATTCACAAATTTGATATGAGATGATAAAATACAATTTTTTATTACATGAAATTTAATTCATGAAACTGGGATAGCTCATCCTTAACTCAAGCTCAGTTTCTGTGTGTGTGTGTGTGTGTGTGTGTGTGTGTGTGTGTGTGTGTGTGTGTGTGTGTGTGTGTGTGTGTGTGTGTGTGTGTGTGTGTGTGTGTGTGTGTGTGTGTGTGTGTGTGTGTGTGTGTGTGTGTGTGTGTGTGTGTGTGTGTGTGTGTGTGTGTGTGTGTGTGTGTGTGTGTGTGTGTGTGTGTGTGTGTGTGTGTGTGTGTGTCAGACATTGCATGGTTTCACGTTCAATTTTAAATATAGGTAATTTAAAGTTATGCTGCAAAAAAGCCAAAAACTGACTTTATAGCAGTTATTTTGTGCTCTCTAAACCATGTAAACTCTGAATCTAAAGCAGGTTAACTGGGTCTGCAGGTTTCGCTTAAACACTTTGAAACCACAATCAGTAACACACCTGTGTGCCTCGAGATGACACATTTGTGAAAGAATTCACCTCAACGTATAAACACGTGTCAATATGAAACCATGCAAAAGCGGGCTATGAGTAAGGGTAAGTGTATAAGTCTCAGTTTCAGCAGGTCTCCGCATGAGGGATTTTAGCATAATTTTATATAAAGTTTTACATAATTTTAAAGTTATTAATATTGTATACTTTACTTGGTGTAGTATATTTATCAGAATCAGAAATACTTTATTGATCCCCGAAGGGAAACTCTGTGTTACAGTTGCTCAGATATTTAAAAAAAACTGTGTTACAGTTGCTCAGATATTATGTTACATCTGAAACTAGACATATATATATATATATATATAACAGAATAATAAGTACAGGAAACAGGTAATGGAGGTAAGAAAGATATAAAAGAACAGTTTAAAGTGAAATAAAACAAAATGAAGTAAATTGAAAAAGCTGCATACAATGTAGACTTTACAATACCGTAGGCCTTCTACACTATTTGTGCAATTATCTTTGAAAATACTGTACATATGGGCAGAAATAGAGTCCTGCTCGAGTCCTGCTGCTCGAGTAATACTATAATCAGAATGGGATGTATTGTCAAAATAAGTTTTCCCTTGCATGGAATTTGTCTTGGCGTGTTTGGTGCAAAGCCTACAATAAACATTTGAACATGGAATAAACAGTAGAGCAAAGTACTGCAACAGTTAACAGCATTAATATAGAATACTAGAAATATTACAATAAAATATGTTAAACACACTTATTAGACACTTATTACACAATTATGTACAATATAACTTTAAGGTTGTACGGTTTGGTGCAGTGTGCAACAACAATCAGGGTGTGCAGCAGTTCACATTATGCGCAATAGTCAGGGATAATACTATAAATAACTATAACCCTATAGGCATACAAATGATAATGTACTATTAATTGGATTAAATAGATGTATTGGAACGTTACAATCAAAGTATTTTATTAAAGTAATGCATACAATTACCTGTACACACTTGCATAGAACATCCACAAGAGGGAGTGGAAGGACCATAGGCAAAAGTCAGTTAAGATCCTCAACATCCCGACTCTGGAAGCTTCAGCTCTCAGCCGAGCCGAGAGGACCTGGCCAGGCTGCTCGGGTCTTCACTGACCAGCAGCTTCCTCTTTGCCGCATCTCTGGGGCGAAGCCAGGCTTTGGGACTGTGCTTCTCATGTGTATTTACCCAGGCGTGCATCTGTGGGCATAAGGACGGGAGGACCGAGCGATGTCTGCGCCGGGGTTCACAAATCTGAACAGTTCCGTCAGCTATAGCCAGAACTCAACGCCGAACGGTGGAGCTGCGCCCCCATACCAGAATGGTAATGCAGGCCGGGTGATGCGATTAGCCAACTCGCTAGCGTTAGCATGCTAACCCTATGGGATGTTATGTTTGTCAGGCACTTTTTTATATTTTGCTCTATTGTTATCTTGTATTACTTAGAACAGTACTATTAAATATACATTAAGGTTACGTGTTAACGCACCAAAAACGGATGGTTTTAGGTGAAGCTAGTCAGCTGCTAACATTAGCTAACTTAAGTGCTAACGTTAACCTTAAACCCCAAAGCGAAAGCTAGCGGCTAACGTTAGCTTTTAAGCTAAGATACAACGATATTATAAATGTTAACGGTGAAAATAACAGTGTGACCAACCATTGCTTTCTAATTTTGCCTTTTATATTAAAGCTCTGACAAACAACAGTTGATTAAATTTACAATGAAATAATTTAGTCTGCATTGATTGCTGTGCTGTCAGGGAAGCAGATTCAGAATGCGAACCGGTTATTAACCCTCACTGCTGAACAAACAGCTGCTGATGAAGCTTGCTGTGTGCAGCTAATGATAACATCCGTTCGGTACTTTATTTGTGAGCTTTGGTGGAAGTAGAACATATATTTTTTTAACACTATGCTAATTGTACGTGCACTTGACCACCCCCTCCTTCTTCTCAGGTCCGACACAGACATACCAATCCATACATCCAACAACAGGCTGCTATGGAGCACCACCTCAACAACAGAACTGCCCCACCATCCCTGCCCACTCTACTCCTGTTCCTAACAAAGCACCCATAACGAACAGTGCCCACAGTGCTAACTACTATCAGAGCATCCATCATCAGCAACAACAGCAGAAGCCACAGCAGAAGCCACAGCAGCAGCACCGACTCTCTCAGCATCATGTAGCACCCTCCCCATACAGTGCTCCCTCAAGCTCTGCTCCTCCTTCTCAGCCGTATGCCACTCTCCCCTCTTCAGCACCACCACCATCAAATGCCCACTACAACCAACAACCATTCCAGCAGCAGCATCACCCACCATATGCCAATCCAGGATCCTACTATGGACAGCAGTCATACCCCACCCCCCCAGCACAGCACTCTCAACAACAACAGCAGCAGCAGCAGCAGCAGCAGCAGCATAGTTTGGTGTCTGCACCATCTAGTGGCCCTGGAGCTCCCATCTACCCAATTGTTTCGTACCCGTCTGCTCCAGGAAGTAGCCAGTATGGCACCCTAAGTTCCTCCCAGAGCACCTTGAAGCATGGAGTCATGCCCACCCAGATGGGTGCGCCCCTACATCAGTACAGTCCCTCTTGGCCTGCCTCCACAACAGCAGTGCAGCCTGGGCACAGTGTGGCTCCTCCTTGTGAGCTGGCACCGACAGTTGATGGTCAAGGAAGCACAGGTATGTGTGAATGGTTAATTTAGGCTGGGGCTGATCAGCTGCAGGTGGGAAAGAGGCATTCCTTAAAACAATAGTTTTATTTCAGAGTACTGTATGCATTTGGTGTTGTGCATACTAGCTGTATCGGTCATTATCAGGTTTAAAAAGCAGTATTGGAATCAGTAGAATACTTTGCTGCCAACACTATATTTTTTTTGCGTTTGTTTTGTCTAGGTGACAGGTGTGTATCACTTAACATAGCTTTAAAATTAGCTTCATAACAAAAGTGTCTACAATATATGTATAAACAATAGTATTTAACTTTTTTTCTCACTTACCCTGAGTAGGCTTGGCTAAAAGGCATAACATGTTTTGCACCTGCATTTGTGCTAAGCCACTTTTGTATTTGTTTTGTATTTTTGTATTTACTGAACCCTAATCCTAAAGTCAAAGTAACCAATCAGCATTCCTAAAAAGTTAGTTGTAGGTTTTAGGAGACTGTGAAAGTTAATGTTTAATGAATATTTGATTGATGTTGGTGACTGTTTTCTTGCTAAAGTTCTTGTATTTCCTGAGTGTCAGTCTTCAACCAGACATTAGATCTTTGGTTACGCAGACCTCCATTCTCATGTTTGAAATCTCACAACCTTTTCGTCTTTGTGTTTTTGTTTATCTTTGATGCCACCAAAATCCCAGTCCACCAACACTATGACCAGAGCCATCGGGCTTCTCTGAGCTATGACTCCTACGGCGGGGTCATTCACAGCAGTGGTGGCGCAGACCGACCGCCTTCAGGAACCCCCTCCACTCCAGTCCATTCCTCGCCAGGCCACCACCAAGGTAACATGATTTATGTTTTAGGTTATGTTTTGAGACTCTGACATAACACATGCACAAAAATGATACTGCACTTCAATGCTTGTAAAATTAGGGTTTTGAATGATTAAACTAAGTAACGTGACCAATGTGCCTCCACAGATGTATGTACAAAGTTGGAAGTTGACAACTACCATTGTGTCACATTTCTAGACAAAATATGAGTTGCAGATCTTTACTTTAGATCTTTAGAACTTTAAATAGCTTAAAGTTATCTTTTGTGAATTTGGTCAAATTGTTGAGGCCAAAAATAGTTAATGTCAACATGAAAACTGTTTCTTGTTTTTGGTTTCATACACTTGCAGAAGAAACACCACCCCAATGCATTAGTTTCAGAAGGTGTACTTTCGTTTGTGCTCCGAACCTTTTCTAAACTGCTGTTTTACTTTAATGTGTAAAAAAAAAAAAAACAGCTCTTGGTTTTGCTGTGCTCCGGTGTCTGTTTTTTGTCTTTTCTGGTGGAAAGTCTTCCATGAGCATACGTTTAGATTTATAGTATATTTCAGATATAGAATATTTCAGAATATTTAAAATCCTTCTTTATGTAGAGTGCAGGTGTGTGTATGTGAATATTTTATATGTTTACAGCTGCACTTTGTGTGTGCGGCAGATTACGTGGTACATTTCCAGTAAGGCTGTACGATATGAGAAAAATATGCATTTTGTGATAACGTTGTTGGAATATCGCGATAACTATATTACTTGTATGTACACTGTTCTGCCTTTCCGTTACTTTTTATTCAGCTAAAATACTTAACAACTCTAACACTTAGCCTGTTTAGTAACAAAAAACACATTAAATTAATTAAAAATTGAACTTAGGGTTAGGGTTAGGTTTTTTATTGTGAAACCC
>NC_045742.1:5420762-5454606 GCF_008692095.1 Etheostoma spectabile
CACACACACACACACACACACACACACTTTCAGAAAGGCAGGTATGAGTATTATACAAATATGAGTGTTTCAGGTTGGAATTTACCAGCCAGCTGCTGTGTGAGCGGTGATTCTTTCCACTGTCTGCACCTGCATTTAATCGTAATGGGGGTTAAAAATACAAATTGACTTTGAAGCTTTGCATAGTCTCACTACAAAGAAAGACATTACATCTGAAGAGGTTTAAATGGTGCAATAACCATAACCTTTCATTACATTTTTCACTCTGTGAACAATGTTAAATAGTAAAATGTGTGCTGTGGGAAAACAATGTCCAGTGAAGCTTGTTCAGACTAAGTAACATTTGCCTGTGAAAACAACTTTGGGGGAAAGTCCCACGTGCATTAACACATCTGCAAGTGCTCCAATCAGTTTGAATCACTAAAAGATATTAGATGCCAACTTTACACTTAAAAATTGTGTCTACATGTAAGGTTTGAATTGATTCCGAAATGTTACTAGATTAATGTAGACTAAAGAGTTCATGTTGAGCGACACGTTGAGCAACCCTGTTTTTACAAAACAAGTTCCTCCTTCTCTCATTGCTAGAAAATATAAAATATCTTAAAAAATGGGAAAACACCAGCTACTTTGAACCGTGATTGGTAGAAGTTAGATAATTGCCTTAGCAACACCACATGGAATGAAGTTTACTGCCTGATCTGCACCGCCCTGTCTCAGTCTTGGCAGTTTTCTCATGTACCTTTCCCACTCCCCCTCCCCCCCCCCATCCAACAGGCATGCAGTATGGATATGTTGCTAATAGCGGAGCTAGCTCTGCCTCTGCCACCACCTCAGGCCCAGCCGCGGCCCCCTCATCATGCAGCTCTGAGGATGATGATGATGATGATGATGAGGAGGATGAGGAAGCAGGTCTGCTTTAGCTTTTATGTCACCTCAATCCCATTCATTACCACTTTCTCCATCCCCGGGACCTCATCTGGCTGTGTCCTAAACATCCCCATGTCCATAAACCTTTTGTACCTCCTTATTATACCCATCATTTTCACCATTTGTGCTCTTCCATCCCCCACCCATGCAACGTCATCTTTTGACCGCTACCGCTCTCCTCTTCTGTGTCGCTTCTGCTCTACGTACCAACACATTTAATCAGTTTGCAACTCATCATCCATACCTTCCCCTTGCTAATAGGCTAATCAGATATTTTCCTCCCCACTTATTTCTGCTGCGTCCTCATCAGCCTTCCAAAGTTCACCCAGTACTTGCCATCTTTCCATCTGACAGTCATCAGTACTGACACCGAATCATCTTTTAAATCTGTGTATACCCTGCTTTGTTGCTCCATTACCGAAAACTGACATGAAAGGTTGTCTCTCAGAAAGGTGAGAGGTAAGTGGGTTAGCATTTATCTTTAAACTTTTTTTTTAGGGTCTGCTTATCTTAAATGTCATGCAGTAGAAGGAGTTGTCCAACTGTGGTTGCTGTTGGAAAAAGTAAATTAATAATTTGCGTTCTTACTTCTGCTCATCGTACATCTCTAGAACTCATGTAGTAATGAACCTCATGGAATTGAGTTGAAATTAGATTTGAATTGGAAGTGTTTTGAAACATAATTGGTCTGAGGTCTGTAGTGGTGCAACAAATAGCCGATCAACAGGTACTTTAATCGACAAGTTATAATTAATAGTTTAAAAGATTTATTGAGAGAAAACGCCAAGTCGTAAAAATAACGTATTTGACTAATTATCTGGACCATATAATACTGTACTGTACACTGTCATACTATGTGTGTTATGTAGCACTCGGGTGATCTGCTGATGACTGTCCCTCAGGAGCTGTGTCATCAGCCAGAGGTTAACAGGTTTTCAAATATAGCCACTCCCCTGCCAGCAGGTGCAGGGTCTCTGTGTGTGTGTGTGTGTGTGTGTTAGCTGACTTACCTGCTCCCCATGAGAGAGAGAGCACAGGCACAGCTAGCACTCTTTTACACCTCTTAATGAAAAGAGAAGCTTCGCTTTCAGCTTCTCCCCTCGTTATCTCTCCAATTATCCCAGGTCTCTTACAGGTTGTCTGCTGCAATAAAATACCAGTTGTTTATATCTGGATGCCATAATAGAATAACATAAGATCTGAATTTGAATTGTGTTGTTAATAGTCATATTTTCTAAACGGATTACTTTGTGGCAAATGTATTCAAACAAAATATTGAAAAATGCCTGTTATAGTTTGTTGACATCTTGTAAGTTGCTTGTGTTGTGTGACAGACTGACCAGCTGAACAAAATCTGAAGAGATTCAGTTTACAATTTATTTATAGATAGATAGAAAATTCCTCAGATTAGAAAATCTCGAGTCAGCAAATGGAGGCTAGTTTTGCTTGGAAAATAATAGTTTTAGGTAGAGCATTCTCATTGAAGTCACATGCAGTGTTTTGCTTTCTTTGTCTTCTTGTGTCCTGCTTTCTTTGTCTTCTTGTGTCCTCTTATTCACACTTGATTAGTCACCCTGCCACTCGTGTCAAAATAATGAGTTGTTTTAAGGGAATGACATAAGATGCACCTGTTGTCATGGCAGGGATTGTTCAAGCACATGTTGTAACACTTATGGCCTTGTCTACACTTGATTTTAAAATGCCTTTCGGTGATCCAAACACACGTTGACAGCCGAGACATATCACAGTTCACACCTGTGTCTGTCATGCATCTCCGGCTAACCAATTGTGTTGAAATTTCGTTACTGCCTACGTCACTTTAGCTAGAAGGTCAAATGGCCCGGGGCACAGTTATTACTACGTCCACAATCTTGCCAGTCATGCAGTGGATGTGTCTGCAGAATTCTACACAGCTTCCATTGGGAAAAATAATGGACTGTCACTCAACAATTAAATGGCAAGTTAAAGAGCGTTGGCGTCCTGTCACCATGTCCTGTATTGATGACATATTTTCCCGTTACGTCCTTGTCAGGAGAGGGATTAGCGTTGGGTGGTTGTTTACACTTGTATTTAGTGTTACTTGTGATTCGTTCGACCGCAACACTTTTTAAAACCAAGTTTAAACAGGGTCTTAGATTGATAATCAGATTACTTGTTTAAGAGAAACCGATAACAAAGGAGACACTGTCGACCACATTATGAAAGGAGCTGTAATTATCAGTAACCAGAGGTGGCAACAGCCTGGGGGCAAGCAAAGTTATAAAGTCAAGCAAAATATTAAGACAACAGTTGAGGGTTAGAAGGAAAACGGAAATGGAAAACAATGTCTGCTGCAAAGCAACACCTACGAAGAACAGATTTATTTTTCTCTTATAACCCTTGGCTATATAACCCTTTAATCTATGAGCTGACAGAAGAAAGGAGAAGAATCTTGGAGGAGAAGGAAGAAGGCTAAGCTGTGTTGGTGTCCTCCTCCAGAGAAGATAATCCAGTTGTCTGCTGGTCCAATTTAGTTGGCGATAATTGGATCCTGTCCCATCCAATGAGCTCTCTGCCAGAGGCCTGTCGTGTCTTGTTGGCTGCTGTTGATCCCTCCTTTTGGCCCACATGGATTAATGGATTCATTGAAATATTCTGCTCTTGTAATCCTTCTGGAAAACTGTTCATTATTGGACATGAGAGGAAAAACAGTGGGTGGAATAGACCGTAATGCAATGCATCCACAAGACTTATTTTGTATTAAGAATAGTTTGGCCTACAGTTAAATAGAGAATCAGACAGGAAGTGTGACCACAGAGAGAGTGGGAAGATGTCTCAAACCGGGATGTTGTGAATTTATTGTATTCTCGTTTATTAAATTGGCCACCATGATGCCCCATCTAAAGGAACTGTTGAGTTTTGAATAAGGGCCGTTGATACACTAATAGACACCACTAATCAATTTTTTTTTTTTTTTTTTATCTCTATGGGTTATAAGGGGTTCTGGGAAATGTATGAAATCACCATCCAAAGGTAAAAATTATGAAGCAAGTTGAAGGAAAGTGCATTAAAAGAATGACAATACTGTCACAAATTAAAGGTGCTCTGTGGAGGTTTCTTGTAAATAAGCAGTTATGTTTAGGGTTATATCGCCACCTGTTGTTTTGGCAAGCTCCTGACAGCGCTTGAAAGCGTGTTTTTACGTTTTCATGTGGACAGAGTTTTTTTTAAAACCTTGCTTGTGTGGACGAGATTTTGCGCGGTCACTTAAGGCCTGGATCATACGCCAACCGTTTTGTTTGCGTTACGTAGAATTCCACATAGGGGCAACAGAAACTATGCACTATAGCTTTAAGCATTTTTTACATTAGGGCTGCAACCAATGATTGTTTTCTCGATCAAGCAATTACTTCTTTGGTCTATAAAATGGTGAAAAATGTTAATCATTGTTTCCCAAAGCCCAAGACATTGTCCTCAAATGTCTTGTTTTGTCCACAACAAAGCTATTCAGTTTATAGTCATAGATGAGAAAAGAAACCACATCAAAATAGTTGGCGATAAATTTAATGGTTGACAACTAATCGATTAGTCTTTGAAGCCCTAGTTTCCATCAGCTAAACGTCTTGTTCTCCACCTTTTGCTGACTAATTGCTACATATAGCATGAAAGTCATGCATGTTATAAAGTGTGCTTTAGGGATTATAGAAGGGAGAAGGACGGAAAGTGTATTAAGTGTTAATGAAGAGGATGGACTGAATCATAAGGAAGTAGTACAAAATGGCAAATTGATGGCAAAAAAGAGAATTGAGAGTTGTAGGGGGAGATGATAATTACTGCATTTCTGTAGCTATCACATCATCTTTGTAATCTTTTGCTATTCTCATGCTATACTCCGATATTTTTCTCCGCTCCCTCCATGTATTCTGTCTTTAGAGGCCTGCTTGTTCAAGAGCATCTTTGAGTGCATCTTTTCATCATGTTTTCTGAGGCCTAAAGGAAGACAAACAGCACTCTTTATGACCAAACAAAAAAGCTCCTTTTCATTCCCTTTAATTTTTCCCCTTTTTTCTTTTCTTCTTTTTTCATTATTTTTTATTGTGACCCTCCTTCCTTCATTCTTACTGATGTAATTTACAGTTGCTCAGGCCCTCCTTGTTTTGTATCTTCTTACAAACTTACAAGCTGTAACTTTTCTTTGCCCTTGTCTTGCTTTTTTTTTTCTTTCTTAATTATTTTGTCTTTCTTTTTATTTTGCTATGCCTGTGGGTCCTTGTTTAACTATATCAATTTAATTATTCACTCTTTCAGTCCTCTCAACCAGTCTTTACTTTTTATTTCAGTTTTTAATACATTCTGTGTTTCACTCTCTCTCTGCCTCTCTCAGGTGGCGACACTTCCTCCTCCACTACTGGTAGTGCCTCTCCGGTGCCCAACAGCTATGATTCCCTGGAAGGGGGCAGCTATCCAGGTATCTTTTGATCACAAACATACTGCTCATCTAAATAGACTAACACACTAATATACAACATTCCAAAACTTCTTACCAGGATCTTGTTTATCATTTCATAAAGTTGCTGCTCTTATACAGAGTACCGGTGACCCCCAACAGTAAATTACGCTCCCATTACATTTTGTAACACTACAAGCAGCCATGTATGAAAAGGGTAAATGATGAGCAGCATTTCACAAAAGATACTCCTTTATATAACTCTATATCCCAAGAAATGAATTAAAGGTCCCATGGCATGAAAAGGATTTTAAATATTAATATGAGTCCCCCCAGCCTGCCTATGGTGCCCCATTGGCTAGAAATGGCGATTGGTGTAACCCGAGCCCTGGGTATCCTGCTCTACCTTGGAGAAAGTTAAAGCTCAGATGGGCTGATCTCATAAGGGGCAAGGTTACGTCCACTCTCTCTGCTTTGCCCGCCTATGAGAGAGAGACGGACAGCATGGCTTTTAAATGAACAAAGTGGCAGTTGGTCAAGGTCACAACCCCCCCCCCCAAGAGTGAAAGGATAATGAGTTGCACTTTATGATTTATGTAAACGCCTAGGGTGAAAATGGGACACACACGCATTTCCCCCATAAATACCATTATTTCAAAATGCAATCATAATCTGGTTGAAACCTGAACTCTTCTGTCCAGATTCTATGCCGCCCTCCAACGATGTGACCAACCAGGCCGCGCCCTATGGAAGCTATAGTTACCCCAGCATGCAGCCAGACTATCCCCAGGGACCTGCCTCCCACACTGGCTCTTCCCCCTCCTGTGTTCCATATGGCCAGTCAAGCTACCAGCAGTACTCGCAGGTAAGGCCAGAGCTTAAAAAAATAGATGCAAAGCGTTTTTGTTCTTGTTGTTTTATCTTATTGTTGATGCAGTTATTTTTTATTTGCGTGTGAAAAGCATTTTCAGCAGCCTGGTTCCAGATCTCTGAATTTTCAACCACATCTTAAACATTGTTAAGTGATGTAGAGGTCGGCTGTTCTCCAATTGTTGCTCCATTGGAGAAACAACAGAACCAATCAGACACTTTGTGGGAAGGACTAAAGTTTAATTACATGTGGTACTTGTGGTTTGGCCTATTTAAAGCTATGTGCTTCTTCTATGCGATTTTTGCTGTGAGTAAATAGTTGACTTATTTTTGCCAAATGGTCATATTGACACACCAGTTTATTTTAAAAAATGTGTTATGTCTCTCTCCGTCCTCTGCAGCCATTCCCGAACCTGTCCCAGCTGTCTGCGGCCCTTGGGGGGCTAAGTGGGGTGCCAGAGCTGGAGGTGGAGGCACTGAGTCCAATCAACCTGCTGCTGGAGAGGAACCTGCTACCCCCCAGGCCCCTTGAAGCCCCCGAACCTAACCTCAGCCCTGACCTCAAGAAGGTCAACTGTAGTCCACAGTAAGTAAACGGGGGTTTAACTATTGAGTTAAACAATTGTTGTTTAAAATTGTTAACTGGTAACCCAGTAAAAGCGCGCGCCCCATGTAGGCCGAGGCCTTTGCAGCAGCCAGAGTTTGAATCCGACCTGGGGCCCTTTGCTGCGTGTCATCCCCCGTAAATCTCTCACTCTGTCATTGTCTAATCTGTGGATGTGTTATCTAATATGCTTTCTCTCCTCGTTTGTCTCTGCTGATCAGGACATTCAGGTGTACCCTGACCAGCATCCCCCAGAACCAGGCTTTACTCAACAAAGCCAGGCTCCCTCTGGGCCTCCTCCTCCACCCCTTCAGGGACTTACAGGTATGATCGGATGGCTATATAAAATGTGAACTTTTACGCTAACGGCTAATGGGGCTTTTTGAGGATTTTGAGTTTAAATTGCCAAATCTTGAAACAATCTAAAAAACATTTATACGGAAGCTCAGGGTATTATTACAAACTTTGGTGTCAGACCTGGTGCAGCATACTGCCAAAAACATATAAAGATTCTATTTCACTAACAAAGAGTGGGGAAATAAAACATGATATATATTATGTAAAACTTAGTAGTCTTTGTCCACTAACAACATACTGAACCGTCTGTTGTAGACAGTACTTTGAGACGAGCAGCTGCAGTGACAGCAGGACAGGCAGGAGGAGGAGAATCATGATGATGAGGTGCAGGAAGATATGTGAGTGTATTTATAGAGGTGTTCTTAATGTGGTGTCAGAAGGTATGAAGTGACGGAGAACAGAGACGCACTGATGTCACATGAGAAAAAAGTAGGAAGTCAACACCGGACAAATAGTTGTGTCTGGAAACTTTGTTCGCTCAAGCAGCAATAGTGGCTGAAAAAAGTTTTAATAGGGTCAAGTATATTTAAAGTCCATTTTCTAGGGACTCTCTGAATGAAATATGATTTTGCCTCTATTTGTATTCATGGCTATATACAGAGGCAGCGGCACAGGGTTTGAGTCCGACCTGCGGCCATTTGCTGCACGTCTTCCCCCTCTCTCTCTCTCCCCCCTTTCCTGTCTACAGCTTTCTTGTCTATTAAAGGTTAAAATGCCACATTAATGGCTAGGAATATGCTCTGCTTTAGTACCCAAAAATGTGCTTGGTTTACTACCATTTCATCATTTGTGCTGAACAACCTCTCAAGTTTTTTTTCTTGGAGACATTTGTGTAACAATTATATAGTGTAGCTGCCGGGGTTTTGCTGAAGAAAAAATTTCCTATATTCTAAGGAAAAATGTAGAAAATTCTCAGGTGACCCTGCCACATAAGCAGGAGAGGTTTTTGAGAACATAGTCGTAGAAACATCAGAGACAGAATACAAAGACTACAGATCCAAAGATTCGTTCAACCACATCCCCCAAGAAACAGAAACAAAGCTTCTCTTCAGTCGTCTGCCGAGGCATGAGTAGAGGAATGTTCTGCAAAAGGTCACCACTAAACTTGAAAAGAAGCACAAATTGTAAAATGTTCAGCTCCCAACTCACATTTGTACTTTCCCTCAGTAATTACTCCATTTTTCTCTCTCCCTCTTTTTTTTTTTCTTCCTCACTCTGCAGCAGTTACCGGTGATCACGTCGAACACAATAGTGCGCTGTCGCTCCTGTCGCACCTACATCAATCCGTTTGTCACCTTCCTGGACCAGCGCAGGTGGAAGTGCAACCTCTGTTATCGGGTCAATGATGGTATGAATGCAATCATGAGTTATTCTGTGTTTAGAAATACTTTTTTTTTTTCTACCTAGTCCTATGATTATTTTATACCTTTTTTATAATTTTGTTTCATACCTGCTCTTTCTTATTCAGTTCCAGATGAGTTTATGTACAATCCAGTCACCAGGTCGTATGGCGAGCCCCATAAGAGACCAGAGGTCCAAAACGCCACTGTGGAGTTCATCGCTTCCTCAGACTACATGGTAAGCTGTCTTTCTGTCCTGAAACTTCTGACTGTTCTTGTATTGGGAATTGTTATGTAGTGTGACTGCTTGCACACTAGAGGGCAGTGTTTGCCTCGGTGCTATAACATCTGAGGCAAAGGGCTTTCCTACTGTGTGAACTTTAATTTAAAAGAGAAACGGGAAAAGAGAGGGACACTTAACTGAAATAAAAATGAACTCTTACATCTTATAGACTTTATATTATGCAAAATGCAACAATACATATATTTTCCCATCCATCCCCACTAATCATGTGTTTGTTTTACCTCTTGTGTGTTCAGCTGCGGCCCCCTCAGCCAGCGGCCTACCTGTTTGTTCTCGACGTGTCTCACAATGCTGTGGAATCAGGCTACCTTAAGTTCTTCTGTGAATCACTTATGGACAACCTGGATAAGTGCGTGTTGTTGATAATCCATACATGAAAGTTTTAATGTAGCTGCTTTAGGAGTTTTTTTTGTTTGTTTTTTTAATGATTGCAGTAAAGCACAAGGAATTAGAATTGTTAACCATCTCAACACTCTCGTATTTATTTGTATGATTTCTAGAATCTTTTTTTTTTTTTTATATATATATATATATATATATATAAATCTAAACCAATTCTGACAAAGGGTTGTTATGTGCTTCAGGTTGCCTGGGGATACACGCACCAGAGTGGGCTTCCTAACTTTCGACAACACCATCCACTTCTACAACCTCCAGGAGGGACTGTCCCAGCCCCAGATGCTGGTGGTATCGGACATAGATGGTACATCTTCTCAATGAAATCAGGCTTTAGTTTGCATACCAGTTGTTTTTTAACAGTTGGTGGCAACAGTATCCAAAATGGAGAACCTTAGCTTCCCAGGGCTGACTAAGGAATAAACAAGGTGTACAGGACGAGTTAATTAGCCAAGAGGTTGGAAAACTCCTCAGATGCACAAAGACTTTACATTAGTAGAAACAATATAAGTGTGAAAAGAGACATTTCAGTCCTGCACATTTCTTTTTGTTGATCTTTACCTCTGTATGAATGTCTTTCATTCTTTGATTTCATTAAAAAAAGAAGTAATTTTAATAAATTAATTTTATAAAGTCTTTAATTTAGTGCAAGACACTTTACACAGCTTCATCAAATGTTTAAAAGAAATCTAATTTGCACCACTGTAATTCTGCTTGTTTTACAACAAATTGCCATAAATGTTTCTGCTGTAATCCAGATGTCTGTCTTTTTTTTCTTTTTCTCAGACATCTTTATACCTTCTCATGACAGTCTAATGGTGAACCTGAAGGAAAGCAAGGAGGTACACTCTTTGTTTTTGGTTTTAACATAAATAGCTACAATAACACTTTGTGTAATCACACTAGTTTCTTCCCATTCTCTCATTATTATTTCCTCAATCCTCTATCTCTCTCTCTTTTTCTCTGTCTCTCTCTTTCTCTCAATTGTATTTCTTCCTCCTTCAGCTGGTGAAGGACCTTCTGACATCACTGCCGGGCATGTTCAGCCAGACCAAGGAGACCCACAGCGCCCTCGGCCCGGCATTACAAGCAGCTTTCAAGCTCATGTCGCCCACCGGGGGCCGTGTCACAGTGTTTCAGACGCAGCTGCCGACGCTCGGTGCCGGTTCGCTGCAGTCGAGGGAAGACCCCAACCAGCGCTCGAGCACTAAGGTACACATCGGACCATTTTATGTTTTTTTGAGCACATCCTGACAATTAAGTCTTTCTTTTTATTTTGATGTGAAGTTTGAGTTTCTGTGGTAACTGCTTTTTTTACCGCCATTGTTTTTACATTTTTACCAGCCATCTTCATTTTTCAAGTAAAAGGCGGTGGTGCTACGTACTATGTGATTTATGAGGCCTAAAACAAACCATAAGACAGATGAACTATAGAAAAAGAATGACTCTTCCACACCCCTTGCTGTGTGGATTTATACTTATTGTTTTGGCATTGTCAGTGCTCTTACGTTTATATTCCTGCCACAACTCACTTTTATTACCAGCCACAACTTCATAATTGGATCTCACGTTCCAGTTCAGAGAGAGAGCACTCATGGAGGATGCTGAGCCGTCTGTGCTGAGTCTGTGTTTTTGCCATCCCAGGACTGTGATTTATTGATCTTCATCATCTGTGTTTTGTGTTCGATCTGAATACACTGCCAAAAAGTTACAGCAAGAACACATGTGCTTTCTTTCTTGGGGAAAGTGATTTTTTTTTTATTAACTTCAGCGTTTTCAGGAGGATTTTGGGCTGAAAAAACACCATGGAAATTAAAGAAAATATTCTCTTAACTCAGTCTGCATCATTTATCATTTAGTGGCCACTTTAATAAAAATAAAAATGATCTAATCGCATAGGAGACTCTGAGGAAAAAAACTCCCTGGAACTCCCTAATGTTGTTGGTCGCGATTTCTTCCTTTACAATGCAGAACGCAGAACAAGAGGATTTCTTTTTGTAATAAGTCTATCTTTTCAGGGAGTTCAGCACCTTGGCCCAGCCACAGACTTCTACAAGAAGCTCGCACTGGACTGCTCAGGGCAACAAATTGGGGTGGATCTTTTCCTGCTCAGCTCCCAGTACGTTGACCTTGCTTCGCTAGGTAAGAACACCCAACATTTCAATTCAGTGTCTGTGTCACAGCCACAAAAGGCCCATGGGACAAGGGAAGTTTGTCTATCTGCTACCTCCAACATTTTAATTCAGAGTTAAATATCTAAACTGGTTTACTGGGTCAAAATATTCCTTCACTTTGTCACAAACTTCGTCACAAATCTATAATTTCAGTATCAAACGATGACTTTGGGCTTGAAAGGTGGATCTGAAAAGTTGGTAGCTTTGTCCTTCGCACAGGACGACAGCTGCAGTCAGTTTTTATTCACAGCAATAACAATGGGTTCAAATGAAGGACAGGTATCTGTTGAATCCCCTGCCGTCCTCAAGGGGAGCAGGCTAGAAACTTTTCAAAGCCACCTTTAAATCCTAAAGAAAGCGAGCACTGGATACTCCAAAAACTTTCCAGATTTCCCAGAGAGTATTCCTTTTAAATGCTTAATGCTACCATTAACATCGTAAACAGACATGTTTACATGTTTCATCGTATAGGGGATTTTGTTTTATTTCTGGTACTTGAATTATAACTAAATACTTCTCTCCTTCTTCCTGTTCTTCAGCATGCATCTCCAAGTATTCAGCGGGCAGCATCTTTTACTACCCCTCCTTCCATTACATCCACAACCCGGCGCAATTGGAGAAGTTCCAGAAGGATCTGGACCGTTACCTCACTAGGAAGATTGGCTTTGAGGCGGTCATGAGAATACGATGCACTAAAGGTAACGGGGCCACTGGAGTCAGACATTTTGCTTTCTTTACAACTGAACAAGTGCTATATTTTTTTCATTACAGGTTGTCGTCTTTATTTGTTTTGCATACATTTTTCAAACATCGTTTTTTTCTCTTCCCTCATCCTCTGATTGTCCTCAGGTTTATCCATCCATACGTTCCACGGTAACTTCTTTGTGCGCTCCACTGACCTGCTGTCCCTGGCCAATGTCAACCCGGATTCTGCCTTTGCTGTCCAGATGTCTATTGACGACTCACTGGCAGACTCGTCTTTGGCCTGCTTCCAGGCTGCTCTGCTCTACACCTCTAGTAAAGGTACACACACACACACACACACACACACACACACACACACACACTTGGATCGGGGTGAGGAGTTGTGTGTGGGTCAATGAAATGTTTACCACTGCAAAATACTTTTTGAGTAAAAACCTCACTTGCTCCAGCAGCCAACAGTAGGAGCTTATGGTTTTGTTGATGATGCTACATGCAAATAGTATTACTGTCTGTTAATTTATCCGTCTATACTGGTAGGAAAAAGACGAATCCGGGTCCATACTCTGTGTCTGCCGGTGGTCAACCAACTGAGTGACGTGTATGCTGGAGCTGATGTTCAGGCCATCACTTGTCTGCTAGCCGACATGGGTGAGTCTGCTGCATAAGCCACCAGCTTTCTTAAATACATGGCTTTAACTTTTTTGTCCACATGTAAATAAAAACAACAGGAAAAAAAATACAAATTATGGAGAATCAGTAGAAAAGTAAGTAGAAAGTAGAAAAACTCTCCTTGCAACAGAAAGCAATGGTTCATTGTTATTGTAGTTTCAATTTGTAAAACTCTTGTTCTCCTCATGAGTTGCAGGCATTTTGCAGCCTTTTGAGAAACATACTAATATGTCATACTGTTTGCTGTAAGACACTTCTCCATCTAATCTTTTTCCATGTTTCAGCTATTGACCGGTCGATAACGTCCAGCCTGTCCGATGCTCGGGATGCCCTGACGAATGCGGTGGTGGATCTGGCGAGCGCCTACAAGAGCAACGTGTCGAACCTGCAGCAGTCCGGCCTCGTCTTTCCTGCTGCCTTGTGCCTCTTCCCCATTTACATCCTCTCTCTGCTCAAACAGGTGTGGCTGCTAGACAGGCACCAGCACATACACTCGTCATTATACATTTGACTAAAAACACCCACAGAGCCACACAAATAAAACAGTCTGAAACACACATTCCATACTAACACCCAATAATCCACCCCTACATCACATCCTAAAATCACTACCCCGCCTTTATTTTTATACAAACTCACTATATGTTCAATGACTGTATTCATCCACCCAGGACTTGTTCATTCAAACATCCAAGGTGTGTCCACATTTAGACACACTCTGTCTTTGCGTCATCTGAGATAAATACCCCAATGGGTCTGACCAAATCAGTTTACACCAAAAACATTAAAGTCACTGTTTCCTGCTTGATGTAATATTACATATGAGTAACCGTTTTGAACAAACTGTTTACTTTAACTGCTTAATCCACCTTTAATTACAATGTAATGCTATTCACTTAGCATTTCTAAGTGCTTAATGAATCTAATCAAAACATAAGCAGATGTTTGAATCCTCCAGTGGCTGAAAATCAGCTCAGGGGCAGTGATCTCCATTTTGTCCGACAGTTAGAACCTGCAGTACCAGAAACTGATAAACTGTTGTACCGGGCAGCTCCCAAATAAAAGTTGAATGTCAAGGCTTGAAAACAAGGAAATAGCAACATGTAAATAAATAAGTGAAAGAAGAAATAAAGATTAACACACACGTTAAAAAGATTTCTATTTCTTTTTTACAGAAAGCTTTGCGGACAGGCACCAGCACGCGGCTGGACGAGCGGGTCTTTGCCATGTGTGAGTTCAAGACGCAGCCGCTGCAGCAGCTGATGCGAATGGTTCATCCTGACCTGTACCGACTGGACAACATCTCTGACCAGGTTGGACACGGACATGACTGAGTTATATTTGGGTGACTAGTAGGGGTGGGGTGGGGGGAATCAATACAGACTAGTATTGGGATATTTTCTGTGGCAATACTGTATTTATACACATACGCCAAGAATTGCTCTTTTTATTATATATGTGTTGGTCAGTTTGTGTGCTAGACAATCCCATTTTGCAACTATAAAATTGAAGTGAGAGGAACAAACCAAGAAATTTATTTTTTCAGATAAACTGATGTTAAAGTTTCCTTTTGGGGACATAATTTGAGAGGAAAAATTTGAAGTTGGAAGAAGGTAATAAATTGCAGTATATTGCAGAATATTGCTTAATATTGTTTAAAACAAATATTGTTTTTTATTTAAATTAATTAGGAATTTACTTTCAAATTACAACATTACCTATATATTTTTGATGCTGTGAGTGTGGATTCCCTCACTGTACCTGAGTGACTTTTAAATGAATAGAAAAACCCCAAAAAATGGACCTTGACTGTCCTCCATCTCTAATCTTTTGCACCGTTTGTGTCACACCTGCAGGGGGCGCTCCATCTGAACAACACAGTTATTCCTCAACCTCCACTCCTCCACCTGTCTGCGGAGACATTGAGCAGAGATGGAGCTTTCCTCATGGACTGTGGCAACGTAAGCTCAGTATAATTTATTCATAAGACGCTGCAGGGATGTGGTTCTTCAAGGGGTTTTTCACAGAACGTCCAATATCATGTTTATTTCTCCTCACTTTTTTCTAGTTCTCTAAATCTCTCGAGGTGTCTCGTTTCCTTCAAAAACTGTAGATAATTGTAAACATTTCAAATCAATTCAAGTAAAATAAGTGCAGTGTTGTTTTGGCCTGTAGTAAGGATAAGTGCTGTCCCTGAGCCCTTGTGTGGATACTTATTGTGCCATTATAAGCCTTAAAGTAGCAACAGCAGCGTTACAGCCCAGTTTCCATTGAGTTTAGTGTCCCATACTTTAATGTAAGTATTTCCCCCCCCACCCTAACAAAACCAAGGAACAGAGAGAAAACTGAATCACCATCTAAAGACATTGAATATCAGTGTAAAATATAACGTTATGAGCAGTTTTATTCCTGGTCAGTAGTAGTAGTAGTAGTAGAAATGTGTCAAAAAAGAAATAAGGTGGGCGCTAAGACTATTGATTTCATTTTAAAACCAAATTCTCAATCAACTTTTTACTATGAGCAATCCATGCGGCATACATTTCCATCCACTAAGCAAGAGTTTTTGAGTGTTTAACAACTCTTAAACAAAAAAAAGATGTTTTTTCTTAGCCTTTTATACTTTTATTGTTGTTTATAGGGTCATGTAGTTGTTGATATAATATGGAGAAATACTTAACCTGTGAAACACAGCTTTCAGGGGCTTTATGCTGCGGTCCAGACACAGTTTTTAGCCCTTAAGTTACGACTTTAAAACACAACTCACGACTTGGTAACGTTCAGGCAAAGCCACCACAAACCCTTCTAGCTGGCGTTAGCTAGCTAGCGGCTACCTAGCATTGACGTTAGCTAGCGTTAGCTGAAAGTAGTCTGCAACGTATTTTGGGCTTTATTTAATAAACGTAACCTGTAGTGGTCCACAATCGTATGTGTATTGATTCGATTACAATGTGCGCAATTACTTTGCGTTGCCTGTTTATGTCTATTTATTTAAATTT
This sequence comes from Etheostoma spectabile, assembly GCF_008692095.1. Taxonomy (NCBI): domain Eukaryota; kingdom Metazoa; phylum Chordata; class Actinopteri; order Perciformes; family Percidae; genus Etheostoma; species Etheostoma spectabile. Next base: position 5,436,534 of record NC_045742.1, read on the forward strand.
CTCACCGCATTCATTTGTGTGTTAGGAAGAGTACTGACTTGCTGTTTCTCTCTTTGCAGACTTTTTATCTGTGGATTGGCAAGTGCTGCCACGATTTGTTCATCCGAGATGTTCTTGGCTGCCCCGACTACGCTTCAATACCCACCAACATGGTCAGTAAGATTGTAACTGTATACAAGCAGCTGTCATTTCAAAATGAGCAGTCCATCCTTTAAAATAACTATGATTAGGGAAATGCTGGTATTGTTTTACTCACCACCGCCCAGTTGCTGGATGAATGATGCAATGCAGCATTGTGCACATTTCCCTTGAAAATGAGTCACAGATTTGCTTCCGAGTAAAATAGCACTGCTATTCTCTTTGTTGTAAGAAGAAAACAACTCATGCATTTTAACAAACTGTGCCGCTACAAAGCTCTGTCATTACCACACTGTGGGCGTGATGGGGACATCCAGAACAAAGCAACCATCAGCACTTGTTTGCGCTGCTTATTGTGTTTTTCTAGAAAGGGGTCGATGCATCCTAAAACCACCTACAAACCCCACATTTAAAACCACAGGCATATTTCTGTTAACCACGTTGTTTAGCCGAGATGACTTAAGTGAATCTACATAATCTGTTTTCCCATCTGAGACACACAGCAGTGAAAACAATGTTGTTTCTCTCCATAATTCCCAGAGTCACATTCCTGAGCTGGGGACTCCTCTGTCTAAGAGAGTGCGAGCGTTTCTCGACTGGCTGCAGGACAACCGAGCGTTCAGCTCCATGATACACGTCGTCAAGTAAGCACTGCTTCACATCTGCATTACCATCTGACTTTAACTAACACTCATGTATCTTCTAACATCCAGATGCTGGCTTTTTCTTCTTTTTTTGTTTCTTTTATTTAAATTTTAAAATGTTTTTACAGTTGACCTCAAAGTAACTTAACAGCCAAATTGTTCAGAACTCAAAGAGATTCTGCTGTTCTGTGTGAACTCTGAAGGAGCCAAACAATGCCTAGTTTGTTCCTCACTCCACCCAAAATTTATGTAAAACCAAAATGTTTTATGCAAAATGGCCACCATACCAAGATACTCAAATATGTAAAAATGACCGAGTCCAAAGCAGAGATTACAGCCTATTAAGGTCAGAGGTCATGGTCAGCCTTTATTGGTGTTTCTTGGGCAGTACAGTTTTAGGCTGTAAATTAGGACTGAATATTATTCAATACATTTGCAGATAACATTGTTTTGAAATTGACTAATAATCAAAGTTACAATCTCATAGATCTCTGTTTGGATTGCTGTAGCTATAGCAAGTAGTAATTGCAGCTGGTTTTTGGGATTTCACTTCCCAGAGATCCAAACAAAGTGTGATATCAGTCAGTTGGAAGTTGGCAGAGCAAGTCTAATACAATAGCCCCGCCTACCCTCACTGGCTGACCAATCACTGTTGGGGGATGGAAAATGCATCACTAACTGTGCCCCTTTGTATTTCTTTCCCTCCTTGATTGTTGCAAAAAGAGCGAGTTGGTAATACTGAACTGCAAGGGCTTTGATCAGTGGGCCATAGGCTCAATCACCATTATATTACCTCATTCGGTGTTCATGACCTTATAGACATTTATTAAAATGAAAATCTATAAGATTGTAGCATTAAAATAAAATATTTTCAGGTTCCAGCTTCTCAGAAAAAAAGAATTGGCTCATTTTCTGTTTGGCTCATTTTTTGTTATCATTGCACTGAATATATCTGTTTGGGACTATTTGTCAAAACCAGCTATCCTAAAGACAGCCTCTTTAGCTCTGACATGTTTCTTTTAAACTACTCTTTTTATTTTTAACATTATTTTTTGGGCTTTAATGGACAGGACAGCTAGGTGAGAAAGGGGAGGGAGAGAGGGAAGACGTGCAGAAAATGGTAACAGGTCGGACTCGAAACCTGGAAACCTGCATTGAGGCATAAACTTCACCCAGCCACTTCTTTTAAACTATTAAATGGGAAGAGAGAAAGAGGGGCGTACAGATACAACAAAGGTCCCTGGCTGGAATTGAACTGGAGACGTTACAGTTCATGTCATGGTGTGTGTCCCAACCATCAAGCTACGAAGACGCCGCCATCAGACAAATCTGTCTGAACCTTATAAGTAGTTTCAGCCATACGTCCGCGTCCCATTCACTGGGAATCAGTAGGACTTGACTGGCACCACACATAACAGGGTGGGACCAGTTTTGTGTCTGGCATGACTGAAATCATTCTCCCAGCAGAGTTCGGTCTGGGGTTGACAGAAAATATATTTCCAGTGTAAGCACATAGTAAGCCGTGAGGTCATTGATTGACAGTGGCTGTAAAGTCTTCCACAGAACACACATTGTTTCTGTTCCCTCTCTCTTTCTCTCTACTGTGGCACTGCATTGTTGCTCCACCACATGTTTACACCACAGTGTTGTTGTGGAGGGTGCATGATGTCAATGCAAATGGACTGAGGACGTTTGCGTCGCTCTGTCAAATTGACAAATGTGATAAATTGGAAACTTCTTGAGGTGGTCTACAAGAAGTACATAGTTACATTATAACTGAAACAAGAAGCTTTCCTCCGACGGTACAAGCTACTTTAATATGTAGGAGTTGGGACTTTGAACTTCATATATGTAATAAAAACACCGTAATTCTGGCAGAAACAAAACATTTTAAATCCAACATTTTAACATTGTTAACCCTCATGTCGTCCTCAGGTCAAATTTGAAATGTTTTCAATGTTTTTTTATTATAGAAAATTTGGGATGTTGAAATAAGCGCTGAAAACGTCAAAACTAAAAACTAACAACAAGCGTTAGGAAAAGCAACAATGAAAAAACTGTCAAAAACACTGCAAGAAGACTTACAAACTTTAGAAAAATGTCCAAAAAAGAGCCGAAAAAATTTGAAAAGCCATAAAAACATTGAAAAAACTCAAACTTTGAAATAAATCAAATGAAACAACAAAAGTTGTTGTTTTTTTCATGGTGGATGGGAAGACAACACAAGGGTTAAAAAAGGTTTACCAATTATTCTTGTGTCAACATTTGAGAAGTTTGCACTACAATGTAAAATGTTCCCATAATGCCCAGCCTTACATAGGATCCATAATAACACAAAGCTTCATTGCTGCGATCCTTCTTTGTTTGTCTTTGTTCTGTTGCAGGGACGATACTTCGGCTAAAGCTACTTTTTTCCAGTACCTGGTGGAGGATCAGTCTGAGTCGGCTTCTTCCTACCAGGAATTCCTGCAGCACATTCAGGCAATGTCCAAGTAGGCTCCCATGATACAGAGGGACACTTTGGCCGCTAGAATCCCCAAACCAGAGCGTGAACGGATTTCTGCCTCGTAGAGTGACAGCTAAACTCCTTCAGACTAGTTTTAGCGGGGTGGGTTACCTCCCTTTCCTCCAAACGGTCTTATTAAACAAAATCCATCCTCCAAGCTCAATGGTCAGCCGGGATTTGACCATCAGAAGAAGAGGAGGGCAATAGTTGTAGAAAAGAATAAAGAGAAATAAATAAATGGCGAAAAGAGACTGGTTCCACCTCCAGTGTCTCATCGCTGCCTCTTAACCACCGTCAAACCCCCGTTTTAACCCTCTCGTCAAACCTCTCACTCCCGAGATAAGAAGGGGAAAGTCGAGCCAAGAAGATGCCACTTAGACAAGTCTTTAGTTTGATTTGCTTTTGTGAGCCTCACATGTAGCTAGTGTTGTCTTTTTTTATTATTATTATTTTATAATTTATTACCCTCATTACTCAGTTTTTATTTTAAGACCCTTTTGAACACACTGGAGAACAGAATCAAGAATTCCTTTTTGTTGTTTTTCGGCATGAGATACAAAAAGCACGTCACTGTTTTGTTTGCTGCTAGTCTGAGCACGGACGCCAACCGTCTGTGTAACGGGAATATGATTCGACAGTGGTTGGATGTTGAAAACCCCCTGCTGGCTCCTCCTCCTCCTCTCCAGTGTGTGAACTCCTGATTAGATCAATCTTTAAAAAAAAAAGTCCCCCACCCTGTCAAACTTCTTATTTGTTTTATTTTTTCCAGCCGCTAACTGAAGTTGCTATCCTCTTTGTAACTATTGAAAAAGAATCTTTTATGTGCGATAATTTATGAACCAGCTTATTAAATAAAAAACAAAAACAGAATTTGCTTGTTTCGTGTGATGGTGCAATCAGACATAATGACCAGGATCTATTGTTCTGCTCTTTCATGTGTTTTAAAAACTCTGTCCCTACAGTTTCAATGCACAAACTAACTTACGTTTTGATGTAACATCATGATTCTCAGATGTCGCGCTTTTTCTGGACCTTGACGAATTGTTCTCATGTTTCAGCATGTTTACATCATCAGTCATGTTACATCTCTATAGATCATATGACACACATTTTACAGCAGCATGAGGCCTGAACTAGGAAGACTTTTTGACTTTGTAAATGACAGACTGTATGTTTTTGAAAAGTTTGACTTTTGAATGAAAAAGGACGTCTGTATTTCTCATCAAAATAATTCTATTTACAGATCAGCACCATAATAATAATAATAATAATATTCAGCACCATGTCATGGGACCTTTTAAGTCAAGTACCAAATTCCATACTTATTTCCTGGAAACCTTAGCTGATCTGTGAAATACAGCATATATATATAAAATACATAGATGGTGCTGAAAAGAAAAAAATACATATTTCATCCAAAGTCCAGTTCGAAGAAATGTTTACAGAAGGAATGGTGCATCTTTTACCTGCAGCCCACACTAGAGACTTGCATCTTTTAACAAGAAGTGTGCACAACTATTTATCCTCTCCTTAAAATGTGCATTGTGTTAAACTAGACTCGGCTCTTCTCTAGTTACATTTCAGACCCATTAAAGAAGTAAGATTTTAAGAAGCAAGATTATATCTTGGATCACTCCATCAGCAAATCTTTTAGACTCGAGCTACAGCGCGACAATGTAGTCCTATATCAAATTGTTTTATTAAAGCTGCAGATATCTTTATTCAGTATCTTTAAATGTGAATGTTTTCATGCCAAAACTATGTCTTTTGGATTTCTTTCTAATGTTGCATTACTTGAAAGGGCGGGAACATATCTGAAACATAAGTTATACCCATGAGACTGCAAAGAATGCATCGAAAAACACTTAAGAATTGTTAATGCATATAGTTGAAAATCTTTCCTGTGCTTTTTCCCACATTTGTTTGTGTTTTTTCTTAAACTCAACAGCAAACCTCCAGTAGTCTCAGACTAAAGCTGAGTTTGTTATCTTTAACTGAGTCGAGCTGCTTAAGGAAGGCGCTGTAAAATACTCTGAAGCTAATCGCCTGTAGTATACACACACAGTCGGTGAACTGGTCTCTGCTCCATTTGCAAACATATCTGGCTCCCACATGGTCTGGTCTGGACTGCTGCTGTTCTCATGGAAAACTGCACCCTTTACCTCAAATATTTTATCCGGTCATGCGTTCGGTGCCAGCTAGGCAAAAGGCATAAAGTTGCACATTCTTAGTTTTCATTTTTGAAAAACATGAAAACATGGTACAGTCTGAAAGTATGAGAACATCCAGCTGGAAAAGGGCGTTGGAAAATTCATTTCAAGCACTTCAAAGCAGCAGTATTTTACATACTCTTCATGTTTTACAAATCTAAAAGTAATTTGACTTGGGATGCCAGATGCCGTCGTCTGTCCGTTTTCTTTGCTTTTCAAATCCGTCCCCATTAGTCAACAGCACATTGAACCAGCACTCATTTATGAGTCTCTGTCTCTTTTTTCACCCAACAAAGTAAATAAGTTCCAGATATATTTAAGCTGCCGTTTTGACTGGTCCAACCCTTCACACACCCACTTCCAATGTGCCCGACCCCCCTTCACCCACCTCAACCACAACACTGGTCCAACTTTCCTTCTTACTACAGACCTCCTTTCATACATTCATGATCGAGTCTAGTCACAGTTTCCCAATCTGGCTGTACATTTTACCTCATTTACTCTGCTATGATTCCTGTAGGAACCACAGTAAAAGGAGTGAAATTGTAAAATCCACTGTGAGAGTAGAAGTAGATGAAATCCATAACATCCTTTTTTGTCATATCAAATTTTGGGTTTAGATGCGTAACATGTTTAGTGCTTAACATCATGTGGAAAGGTTGGACATATGTACAACTTGCTTAGGACAGATGTATGTTGGCCATGTGACGGTTTAAATATGCTATGCACCGAATACAGCCCACACTAATTTGGGTTTGGGTACCTTTTTGTCTTTTGCTAACTTAAGGGCAAATATCTGTTTGCTTTTTCAGGCATAGCTGTTTTATTAAGTGCAAAGTCGGATGTGAGGTTTAACCTAAAACATTCTAAATTTCCCAGTTGTAGCTATGACTGTGATGTTGAAATATAGCAACTTCCATACGTCACAGAATTGACTTCAACTCGTAATGTGCCACTGGTAGACTGCTTTCATTATTTGTTAAATGAAATATTTTTTAAAAGCACATCACCTTTGACATGTTTGTCAAGAACTATCTGAATATGAAACAACAATTAGACAACAACTAAAAGACAGAAGAAAAGGAAAAAGAAAAAAATGTTGGTTAATTTATTACGTACCACAAAAAAAGGGTATTTGGCACCAGGCTTTTTACAAAATGTGCAAATATCAAAGCGTTCATGAAACGTGTCAGGAATCATTAAATTATGATATTGTATCAACCAGGACTAAAGAGTAGAATAGCGACATGTATTTGTATATTAAAGCCACTAAAGTCAACTCAACCAAACCTCAACCTCTGCAAAAAAAATCTGTCTGTGGCAGTGGGGCGGTTTCTGCATACAGTATGTTCAGTTTTGATCTGGGCCAGCCGTTTGAAGATTAGCCCCCTGCCTCCCCTCCACGTCTTCCTTTCTCCCGTCTAAAATATAAACGAGATTGTTCTACACATACGTACCTCCGGTCTTGTGCTCTCTGAGGTTATCTGCCAGTGATACACTGCTCTGCAGTCTCTATGGGAGTCTACTCTTGGCTTCACTCAAAAGAAGTTTTTGTATCCGTTCTGGATGGAAACAATGGAGTATTGTTGCACCGGATGTACATCAGATAGTCGCGGGCTGCAGTCAAAATAGAGAGGAGATTTCTTTTTGTGGTTAGGGAGGGAGAATAATTGAGTCTGGGGCCAGATGAGGACTCGCTTCTCCAACAGGGTTTATACAGTAGAAGACGCAGAAAGGTGCTTTACTCCAATGTGGTTGCATGTTTTGTCTTGATGACAGGGAACCATGACCTTCTGATTCATCGTGTAGAGTTCATTACACGCGGTTCAAACACAATTTGAACTCCACAAGTCAACATTTCGATGAGCACAAACAAAAGTTTGGCAACACCTGTTTTTCAAAGCACCATTAATGTGCTCTCATCACGTCTATTCATCGCCGCGCCCCTTTGTGATGAACAAACACGGTTGTTTGTTCAGCTTTCCAGCAGCTTGACACAGCGACACGCCAGCCCTCCGCTGAAACCTCCGCCTGCTGATGGAGCTTTTCAGCTGTCAGGGGAAAAGAAAAGGACAATACCAGCTGAGTTTATTTTGATGAGCAGTTCTCCTCCACGGTCCCAAATCCTCAAACTGAAACACATGCAGAACGACTTCAGAGAGTGGGACTGCTGCCAGGGCGACTAAATGTTGTCTCAGGCCTACGTGTTGTGTGCAGATTCAAACAATAGTTTTTCTATCTTTAATCATTCTAAATATTTTGTACTATCCACAAAGCAGAGCTTAAGTAGAAAAAAACGTGTCAAATACTGTACTGAAGTTTTTTTGAAGTTCAGTTAGTCCATAAAAAAGGTGGCAGTTATTATGTTGTACTTGTACAGACTCCAACCCCTTCCCCAGAGAAATCATTACCTACCGAGGGCCCCCTGTCTTTGACGTGGAACGTATAAATCCACCCAGTTACATAAGAGATCTTTGCCTTTATGCTGCCCTTTTTTTTTTTTTTTAAGCTTCTTGCTTTCTCTGCATTGGTTGAATCTGCTAACCGACTCAGGAAGTCGTTTCCTGCTGTCCAGTCTTGGCTTCCCTTTCTGGCTGTTAAAAACATCTTTAGCACTTCCTCTATGATGGAGTGTCGGAGAAGAACAAAATAGAACATACCCTGGTAGAAATCTCTCTGTCTCCATCCATAGCTTCCTATATGGGTTCAGTATGGTTCTTCTACTCCCATGGTTAAGAGTTCCCAGGGGAAAACCGTGCTAAAAATATATCCACACATGGCGATGTTAGCCTGTTTGGGTAAAGAACACAGACTGGATCAGTTGGACTAACGTTTGAAGCAAAGTTTGAGCCAAAGAGCAGCAGTTTTTGATGTTCATAATGTTCCAACATAGACAATCCTACAATCTTTACCCAGCGATTGGCCAGGTGTATGGTTGTGGGATAGAAAGGCAGAGGTTTATACCTTCTCAATCTCTCTTTTTTTTATTCCTTAACAACTACTTCTGTTATGTGGCAGTGTGCAACAGCATGAATGTCTTTTGTGGGGACGCTGTACAGTGACTGGCTTTTTACGCCACCTTGCAGCGTGGCCATTCACAGTCGCTGTTAATTAACACTTTAGACGTGGTCCGATGACTTGTTTTACAACCTAGTTCAGGGGTCTTTCTTTTAGGCCAAGGACCCCATAACTGAAAGAGAGACGGAGCAGGGACCCCCCTACTACATATATTGTATTAAATTAAGTTGCATATTAAACTGGGCCTACAATAACGTGTAAGGGGGCCTAAAGCCTTTATACATACCTTTTTGGCATAGAATACTAAGTTTTTAAAATAGCCTAATAATTGTTGGCATGGTTTTATAAATCATGTTTTAATGTTAAACATACATGTGGCAGAGTGAATCCTTAGGATGAACTGTGGATGTGGATGGCCTTAGTGACTACCTTAGCTATGGGCTAGTTACCAGTGGGGATTTAATTTTGTTAATATGTTGAATTTATGGTAAGACTTTTTTTTAATTTTGGAAGAAAAAAAATCAAAAAGTAACAATAATTTGGAGGCCCCCCTGCACTGACTCTGAGGACCACCTAGGGGTCCCCGACCACCTGTTGAGGATCCCTGATCCAGATTGTTTAGAACTTGCTGAGACATTTAGACTGCATTCATCTGGACGTATCACTCATTTTGGTTTAGTGAAACTTTCTAGGATAGTAAAACAATGCCTCCTATTATCAGCTGGTAGAGCGAATCGGCCATCAGTCGAAGGGTTGGTGGTCAAATTCCAAGCTTCTGTCCTAATGTGGGAGCATTTTTTTGAGCACCTTTTGGGGCCCAAAATTGCTTGTGACGTGTGCATGAGGAGAAAAACATTTGGATGAAATTTGGTGCAATTGTTATTAAAATCTTATTTATTTTTCGTCTTACACCAGTGCACCCTCTGCTGTTTTTCTACTGAACACGGCTTGTTCTAGCATTGTATTTATATATTTTATTTATACATAGCCAAAGACGTGTTTGTTGGAAGTGTAAGTCTACTAATCTTTAAATATCCTATATTTCCTGGTCATTTATGCAAGCTTATACATTAAAATCTGAAAACCTGGTTTGGTCCAATCTACTCAGACTTCATTTGGCCATAAAGATGTTATTTATTTTTTTAAGATTATTTTTTGGGCATTTTAGGCCTTTTTTCCTAAGATAGCTGAAGACATGCAAGGGGAGATGGGGAAAGACATGCAGCAAAAGGCCACAGATTGGAGTCAAACCCGTGGTCGTTACGCTGAGGAGTAAACCTCTGTGTGCGGGCGCGCTTTACCAGGTGAGCCCTAAAGAGATAGTTTTCCTCCAACACCACACAAACTGCACATGTCTCTTCCTTTTAGCTGTCTACTGTCAGCATTCAGCCTTGTATCCGCATGTCCCAGGTCAATGTAAATTAGATTCTTCATTCCCAGATGTTTTTGTTTGACAAGGGAGTGAGTGAGACTTATGTAAGGGCCATGTGCCGACCACGGTCCTCAGCCAATAATGAACTCTCTCTTCCACGCGTCGGTCTTGATTCACGGCCTCTCTTTAATGAAAACAAGTCTCTGTGAATTACAGTTGGAGGGTTAAACAGTGAGCAGGGAGGACACGGCTGGGGAGACGGCCCAGAGATCTGTTTTCCCTGCTTCCCACAGGACACAGATTTATTAATAGTAACCTACCGTGCATCTCTGATTCTCCATGGGTTTGCTGTCTCGTGAGGAGGACGAGATTCCTTTTCTGAACACAAAACCCAGAAAAAGAGTCTGAAGAGTCTGTCATGTTTTTGGAACCCTCCGTGTCCTCCTTGACTACTAGCAACTGCGTGGAAGAGGAGGGTCGACCGGTGCCCGGTCTCGGAAGGCTTGTATCATGTTGACACGCCAACAGTGTTGTTGTCATTACGTAGAATTCCTCATGGAGGCGACAGAAACTACGTACTATAGCTTTAAACGTCAATATGAAATAAATTAACAATGAATACAGAAACAAAAAAATGCACACATATAACTATTTAACATTAAGTACATTAAAGGGATACGCAAAAGATCAGGATATATAGCATTGACTCGTATGTGCTAATGTAGTTAAATCTGATATGACATCAGCCTCTGACTCAGAAGGCAACAGCTGTGTATTTGACAGAGCAGCTGTATCCGAGTTGTGAGTCTGGATGTGAGAAAACCCAGGGGCTCCCGTGATGAGCGTTTGTGACGGTGTCTTTGACACGTGTACCTGTAATTATCTGTTAAAAAAGACAACACTTTACAGTGTGCCTGCATGGTGCAATAATCCTTCTCACCTACAGACTGCGAGGAGATGATCCCATGTCTCGCTGCAGGAACGCCACACGGGATCCTCATGAGTCAGACTTTGTCACGAGTGCGACTACCTCAGGGTGGTTTTATTTTCCCAACAGAGATCACATCCTGAGGGAACAGGAGGCTGCTTTTGAAGAGCGATAGTGAGAAGATAGTGCTGCAAAGAAAAAGAAAAAAAGCTCCTGCACACTGTCTAACTTGAAAATATGGTTTTAATAGCTGGCAACGTTGCCGTACTAGACCTTCATCGGCCAAATGGCAATATGTGGGACACAGCTAATGTCCCTCTGAAGTAATTCAGCTGGAAAGGTGTTGACAAAATAGAGAAAGATACAGAACAAAGGGGACTCAACCTGTAGAGTGTTTCTTATATACAGTACGACCAAGTTATTGAGCGAAGACTAGACTGTTCTAAATACAGTGCAGACTGTCTCCGGCTTATCTGGACAGTTTGTGAGTGAGACTACTCACTGTCGCTAAGAATTAGATTGGGTTAGAAAGATATGGTAGCCGGAAGATGCAACGAGCAAACTGTCCTGCAGATCAAGTATCAAAAAGGCATTTCAAAGTTCTTTAGGACAGTGTCTTCAACAGCAGTTTACCAGTGTGAATTATAGGCTATAGGTTTGTTCATAAGAATGGTGATTTTGAAATATTTTCCCACTCATTTATAGAGATGGTCTGATACCATTTTCCCAGTGAGTCACATATTTGATTATGTTTGAACAGCTGTATAATACTATCCCCGATGTGATAGGATTTCTATCATTGTTGCTCGTCCTGGCTCAGGTTTTGTGAGACATGAACAAACACAAACAGTGCCAACGCCATATATTGTTCTTTTATTGTTCAGTTTGACATTCAGTCATATCAGAAAAAGAACATAAATAAACTACTTTAAAGTAGATTTTATTTGGATAAATCACAAGGTATCAGATCAATGCATAAAATCCAGTACTTTTTGATTTTAGGAGGTATCGGAGGCTTTTCTGGTACTGGTATCGCTATAGGAACATCAGTAGAATCAGTAAAGTCAGTTGACATTTTGTAGTATTTTTCCATTGCATCACTGTTTGTGATTTATGTTTTGTTTTATTTGTTTTCCCGATGATTTCTATTGGAAAGCTGCAAGTCACATCCTCATCTAAACAGTGGCTCATTGTTGTCCAGTACATATCTGATCAAATAGCGTTGTTTCTTTAATACTTGTGTCATGTTAAGAAAACCACAATGTTAACTGAAAACATTTTTTAAAAAATCAGGAAATGGAAATGAGCTCCACCCCAGCGACAGTGTAAACGATCCACTGCATCAGTAAAACAAACGTGAAAGAATTGGGATTTATCAACATAAAAATAAAAGAAACGGGACAATATTGAGATTAGCAAACTAATTATTGAAGCAGATTTTAGTTTCCTATGCTCTGCTAGAAGACCACTTGTGATTGGACTATCGTGAAAATGTATCTGCAGAAGCATAATTTCAGCGTTACGAAGGTGTTTCTCTAATTTACAGGCGATAATGAGGCTGCCGACCATCAGAGCAGAGAGACATTGGCTCACAATTGATTTGTACTATTTCCTGCAGCTGGCTGGAAATAAAGGGTCATGACCTGTGATATTTTTACTCTGGCGGTGGATTCACAGCCACTCACTGTTATCATGCTGTTTCTCTATTTCGGGCTCTTTATAAGCCCTGATATCCCACACCAGTCGCGGTGCTACCGACCTCTTTACTGTGTCAGCAGTCTGTCACATTATCTGGGGTTATTTATCTTAGGATTCATGGTTTTATGGACACAGCGTTTCCTTCAAACACTGCAAAATAAACCTTTTCTGTTGTTTTTAGTCAGAAGAAAGAGATGGAATTGTTTGTAATCTTTAAATAAAAAAAAAAAAACATTTGGTCACAAAAAAAAGAAGGAAGGGATGTAACATGTAAAGGAAGAAAGGAAGGTCCTCATTACGTTTTGTTATTAATTATATAAATAGCCTATATGATTGTTGAATACAACCAGTGAAAGTTACGAAGCTAGAATCAAGTATATCTTTCTATTTTATTTTGTTTTTGTTACAGTTATAATGTCTTAAAATGTTTTTTTCTTTGTCACATTTATATAATAGTTTTCAATAGCTCGTTGTCCAATTAGTCAAAGATTAGTTTTTAAAGATTACTGTTGACAGTTTGATTTGAAATGTATTTTGGTCTGTAAGTAATTACACAATTGACCCCAAAATAACATTACACTGGAAAACAGTACAAAGTAGTAAACCAATGTAAAAGATAGAATACAAAATCTAATAAGTAACTAAATGTAAAACAATTTAACTTTTTAAACATGCATATTCCCCTCATGTCTTATTATCTTTCCCTTTATTTAAAATTACTTCTGGATCAATCAGGTAGTCCTGCCACAGGTGGAATTGATCGCACTGGGATCCACGCTGGGTCTAAAATCAACATTTAACAACTTATTTAAACAGTGACATCATTTCCAAATGAGAGCCCAAATGGTCACATTTCCCATCTGGCCCCCAGGGTGAACTTTGGATCAAATTTACCTTTCTTATCATTGAACCTGGACGATTAGCAGCAGTGTTTGCTGTATAAATGCGGGACCTTTTCCACTGCATCCCACAGAACTCTATATTATGTTTGTTTGTCATAAACTGACAGCTTGTTATCAGCAGAATCACCATAGGCCGTGTCGCTGGCAAGGATCCCAATCATCTTCTGTGTGCTGGAAACAATTTCCACATGTCTCTCTAGTGTGAGACAACACTTTATAAAGCTGTTAGGAGGTCTAAAGTTGTCCCTCCTTCAGATACCTAAAATTGGGACACATGGTGGTTGGCCAAAGGGTCAGATGATTTCATTTTGGCGATCATCTGAGCTGTCTGAAGTATTTATTTCTGTGTTCACATGCTTGTGGATTGTCCGACATCTGGCACCTTTTTGCTGCTATACTGTTTTGTATTTTGTGTTGATTAATTGTTTATCAAACCTAGAAAACCAGTAATATTATACTTAATCTGTTGTATGTTTTGCTCTGGTTTGTACTGGTACGATCACAAGCTTACAGTTCATTTAGTTTTCGTCTACCGTTTGTTAAAAAGTAAAATGTCTCATATCTATAGTGAGATTTTGGAAACCTGTTGCACCTCAATTGATGATTGATTAGATCATTATGGTAATGTTTTCAGGGATTTATTAGGCTGTTAGACTCTGATGGATTTAAATGTAGGGAGATTATACATCTGCCAGGGCATTTGTTTTGAATATGACCAATAAGGGAGTTAAATTAAAGTTCATAATCTTATCCATTGACATGCTTTTCCAAGTACCAGATGTTCAACATAGTGCCAGTGTCCTGTGAGCAGAGCAGTGGGTGGTAGAAGGTGGTAAATAGAGTTTTGGATTCCACTTCCAGGCCTTATGTCTTATCTTGTGTTTTGGTGTCACCCTTTATTTTGTTCTTTTTAGCTTTTATATGCCTGAGGACCTGTTTGTTATTATATACCAGCAACATCCGTATCCCTATAAATGTTTGCAATTTGGGCTCATTTCCTCAAACGGGCTCAGATTACGTTTTCATTACAAATACACAATCCCACAACTCTGGGAAAAGGGAACAGTCCTGCACTGAACAAGACTTTTTTTTTTCTTCAATCAAACATTTTCAAACATGTTAAACGTGTCTCAAAACACCCACAAAGGCCGAGCTTACATGATACAAGTGATTTTACACAATAGTGCAAATATGACTGCATTAAAGGATTAAATCAAGCTAAATATAGTTTGGACTGGCCGTAGCTTACTGTCTGAATTACCGGTGAGATTTGTATATGCAAGATATTATTTCCCACCAAAATCCAGGCCAGAGGAAATCATCCAGCAAGCTTTGCAGTCGCTCAAATCAAGCTTTCAGTGAGAGTACCACATAATTACGGGTCTAATCAAAATCCAAAGATAGCATCAAAAGGAACTGTGTGTACAGTATGTGTTGAGGAGCATTATCAGGCCCGTATTTACTGTTTCTACCACTTAAAATTCAACATGCTTGGTCAGGAAGTTTCCTTTGCAGCAGACTCACCAGAACAGTGGGCAGTTATCTGATCAAAGTGAGCCTCAGTCCTGTACATATTCCACTCATTACAGCACAGCACAGTGCAAATTGCATGATGACATTCCAGGGAGAAAAGCACTTCAAGGGTGTGTGTGTGTATGAGAGAGTGAGGAGGTTTATTATTTAAAAGGAGTATCTAATCGTTGTAGTCATGCTTGATTAGGTGCCTCCCATACTATACCCGAGTCACGTTCAGTAACGAGTGGACAAAATTTATGAATATACACAGGGAGATTAAGCTGAATAAAATCACTGTAATATTCCTTGTTTTACACAAACAATGCCAGTTGTATTTAATAACTGAGTAATTTAATGATTCACTGTATGTCTTTAGGCAAGTTACTGTACATTCACCCTATAACATGTCTTAATATTCTTCATTGCTTTAGGAGTATATTTAAGATTGAGATTGATCTAGTCTTAGTCTGGTAGCCTTGTTCTTATTTAAAAATAAAAATGATTCTAAATGTAATATAGGATCTATACAGGTGTATGTATATTTAGCTGTAATAGCCTACAGTACAGTAATTAATAGTAAACCAAAGTGACTTTTCTTGTCTTTCATTGCATATGTTTGCATTGTGTATGTACAGTTGTAAGTTTCTGGTGACATTTGTTCTTTAAGGCACTCATTGTATCTTATGAAGTGTTAGCATTTTCATAACTGTCTTATTGCGTTTTTCCATTAATGCTACCTGCTCGGTTTGGCTCGACTCGGCCGAGGTGCCCAGTCCTCCTTTTTCCATTGCAGATTAGTTAGTTAGAGTAGTACCGCCTCATGCGTGGGGCGAGCATGACTGGTTGTCATAGCAGGAAACTGTAGTGACCTAACGCGACACACAGAACGTGGAAGGTGTGTTCCTTTTGACTCTCGGCCTGTGGCTGTTGTCAGAAGACACATTTAGTGACGTTGGGTTAGCATTGCTAGCGTTAGCTAACTCCTTCACCACTAACGGAGCAACCCGGAACATCAAACTTTTCCCGAACCCTGTGGGGGGGAGGACCACAACATCACGGCCACCATCAAAACTCAGCAAAGATTGTTCTTCTCGGGCTTTAACTTCTTGATGTTCTGCAGCGTTGCCACAGCGAACCAGATGGCTTCGCTCGCATCTTTCTCCGCCGCCATGATGGCTGGCGCACAACCTCAACGTCATCGTTCTCAGCCACTCCCTCCGTTCGCTGACTGGACCGGTAAAGATTGGCCGGAGAAAACCCAAGAATATCCCTCCAACCCAGACGGAGTACTGAAGGAAAATGAAAATTGAGCGGAGGTACGTTGGAGGGCGGAGCCAGGCTAAGCTGTCTCCCCCTTGCTTAGAATCTTTAGGCTAACGCTCAGCTAGCAAATAGCTGTAGGCCTATTTTTCCAAAATGGTAAACTACTCCTTTAAATATTGGTTTATGACTTCAATATCCCGTTGAAATCTGTTTTACATTAATTCAAATTGTATGTAATCTAAGTGGCAACATGAAAATAACCAACAACACAACTAGAATTTAGAAAGGTTTCAGCCTTGGCGCCCCCTAGTGCCAGAACAGAAGAACCGTTCCTCATAGTGACTTTAATTTTTCTGTGTTGCTTTTTCTGTTATGTAATAGGATCATCTACTATATTTATTTTTAAAGTGTCCTTTTATATTTCTTGAACAGTACATCAATAGCTGGTTTCCAGTTACTTCACGGTACTTCCTTGTGAAAACACCGCAGTAAATTGGTTCAAGATTGTTGCTATGGTGATGCTATAGCCTAATATTCCCATCGTTTTCCTTTATATATTAAGGAATGTCGTTTGGTTGCAGTGGTGTTTTTTAATGGGCGGGGTCTGCTGGTGGGAACGGCCTCATGACGTCCCTCTGTTGACAGTAGTAAAAGCTCCACACACGCACACCCACCAACACACACACACACACAGTGCCTGGGCCCCGCCGCTGCACGCCTGTCTTCTCCTCCGCGCGTCCAGCTGTGCGCACATCTCGCTCCAACCAACCCGGGCTGAAGCTTGAAACGCTTTAAAAAAAAAAAAAAAGACTGGAGAGCAGTAGGGAAAATAGGAATATGACTTCCAAAGCGATGGAGTGTATGAAGCTGTCGGAGGAACAGATCAAGGTGCTGGAGGACAGTTTCAAAAAAGTCAGCAAGTATCCGGACGGAACGACGCTCATGTTGATCGCTGCGGAGTGCGGGCTGTCAGAGGAGGAAACACAAGTGAGTTACATACCATGTAAATATCTCTCTCTCTCTCTCTCTCTCTCTCTCTCTCTCTCTCTCTCTCTCTCTCGAAGTCTAGATTTGTTGGTGTTTATGTTGATTTGTATTATTAATTTGTTGTCTTGAGCAAATGGATCACTGTGCATCACTTCATTTATAATAACAATTTATACTCCAGGAGGGAAATAATATATATTTTTTTCACTCTGTTGTTAGAACAACACTACACACATGGCTGAAATACACACTTATGCTCAGGTCTTACACATGCACAAATGGAGACATGTCAGAGTGTGAGCCCCAAGCAGGTGGGGGGGTCGGTGCCTTGCTCAAGGGCACCTTGGCAGTGCCTATAGGAGGTGAACTGGCACCACTCTTTAATTATGTATAGTATATTTACATTATTATTTCTATCAATGAACAGCCTCGACTCCAATAGATCGTTGTAATACTTTTATAGAGACTGATACCATGTCTGATGCTTCAAAGTAAGTTCAAAGTAATTCATATTTTTAGGGTGACTTAAGTATTCTCTGTGGTAGCTCTTATGTTCTTTTAGGGACTTATAGCCTTTGTTTTTAATGTACTATGGACCTTCCATTTGTGTCATGAATAAAGTAATACTACTACTACTAATAATAATAATAATTATTATTATAATTATCATTATCATTATCACTAATTCCTGTAGACAGGGACTCTCTGGCAGCTATGTGTGCACTTACTTGAGAAACACATTCAAAATACTAAATGACAAATTCCCTGTCAGTGTTGAATTGCTGATGTGCAGTTTAAAAACGCAGTAATGCAGTTTAAAAACGCAGTAATGCAGTTTCCGGTGAAGTACAACTATATATGAGTAACCAATGAGAAGTTTCATCTAAAGCAA
>NC_045742.1:5454616-5456543 GCF_008692095.1 Etheostoma spectabile
TTTATGACTTTAATCTGCAAAGTTACTTGCAGAGGAGTAATATGAAATTTAGTGGGACATATGTAGCCTACTTTTACTTAAATAACCAGCACAGACAGGAAAACAATAACATGCGGTTTAACCTCAGGAAACTTGAATTTGTAGCATCACAAGTTAGTGTCAGGGAAGTTTTGAGTGTTGTCAGCATCACTATCCGTGTCTCAGTCGGGTGTCTTCTGAGGAATGAACCACCAATTGCTGAAGGGAGATAAACAGTATGTACATGTGTGTATTTGTCTGCAAGAACGAGTTTTTCAAAAGCAAAACAAGCCTTTACATCTGTGACAGTGAACCTGGAGCTGCTTGACTAGCAGTGGATGGAGCAGGTCTGTGGACAGGGCTCGGTGGGATCCGGGCTAATACAGTATATCTGTTCAAATGTCACAGTCTGATGAAATAATAACAGTAACAAACAGTAACACTGACCACAGAGGCGGCGGCCCCCCCCCATTGATTGTTGCTCTTCCTGATGAAGTCATGTCCGAGTCGAGTTTCCTGCCGCTGTTCCAGCTCATGGGTTTATTCTTACGTGGTCGCTATCGCTGCTCGTGATTATGCTGCAGTCATATTTGGTCGGATGTGGTCAACATGTTTTTTTGTTTTTTTACTGAGCTGCTTTTGATGTACCAGGAGAGAAAATAATTTAAAACACATGTGGTTAAGTGCGTGTTAAGCTCATAATATGCAGCAGGAACTCAATTAGTTATTTTCATAAACTATTAATAGTTTATTGAAACTTTCAAGCAAAAAATGCCGTAAACATTCCCTGGTTTTAGCTTCTCAAATAAGAGGATTTTTTTGCATGTCTTTGTCTTTTGTGATGGCAAACTGATTCGAGTTCTGGACAGACATATGATTTAAAGACATCACCTTGGGCTTTGCAATATTGTGATGGACAATTTACCCTTTTTTCTGACATTTTTTAGACCAAACAAATCAATTAATTGTCAGAATAACAGTTGATGAAGATAATTGGTAGTTGCAAGGTACTGATTTGATTGGCAAACAGATTACAAAAACACGTGACAGTACACTCTTGACCCAAAATATTCTTAAATCAAGGTCTGCTCACTTCTTTCCCCCCAGAGCTTTCAACCACCTCTTCATCAGCAAGACATGCTCAGACTCCAAACTTAAAAAGTGTTTTTTCTAAAGCATGAAAAACATCAAGCTTTGAGGAAAAATAGATTTAAATGTTCATCTGTTTTGTTTTTCCTTATATGATGTGGATAATCCAAAGTTAAAGCTTATTAGGGCTGTATATTGTTATACATTGTACACTGTAAATGCAAATATTTTCACAATCAATTAAACTGCAAATTTGTTTTTTAATGAATCATTTCATCTATATAACATAAAAAGAAAATTTGATCTTGGAGCCCAATCAGATGTCATCAAATGTCTGTTCAGTCCAAAACAATTTAAAAAATATTCAATCTATTATGTTGTTAAGATGAGAAAAAGCAGAAAATATTTCCAACTGAGACACTTAAACAAGAGAATGTTTGGATTTTCCCAAATGACAATTATCAAAATGTTCTGTCTATCAATCAATCAATCAAATCATTGACTGATCATTCCAGCTCCAGAGCTTAGAAATAAACACATAATTATTCAAACCAGGAACATGACGCCCACTCCAGCAAGAAAGGGCCGCTACACAACAACTGACAATTACATGAACCATCACATTGTTACTTAGGTATTTAATCTCCACCACCCCTCTCCCACATGTGAACACTCCCACCATCCCTCTATCTGAGGAATGTCTTACTGTAAAGTCTCTGCAACTGTCACATCAGGAGCCAGATGTGAAGCTTCAGAGCGCCGAAAACGTTCTGCAGGCAGCTCCAGTAGCATTCCTTTGATAGATAGATAGATAGATAGA
>NC_045742.1:5456553-5458658 GCF_008692095.1 Etheostoma spectabile
GATAGATAGATAGATAGATAGACCATTGTAAAAGCTCTCCGAGTTGTCGCCCATAAATGATGAATGTCTCATTTTTGTCTCATTTGTGTCTCATTTATTAATTGTCAGTTGGTATTCCTGTTCAGGATTTAGGCAGTGCAACAACATGACTATTTGCTTAGCTGTATTCAATAGAAGGAAAAACCCTTCATGCAAATTACATCATTTGCGTTGACGTAACATCACAGGCAGATATCTGCTCCTGTTTATTCAGGAGAGGCTGGCAGACATATTTAGATGTCACATGCCATGGAACGTGGGTTATTTACATAATTAGCTCTAACAGTGCACACATTTCACCAGTCAAGAACTTGTGTACGCCTGACTCATGATTGCAACTTGTTTTTCCACTTTCAGTCCAGAAACCAGTTCCTCTTGATTGCTCAGGGCAACAGCATCATAAAGTATTTTGTATGCAAGCTTTTATATCTTGTCTATGCCAGCTGCGTAGCAAAATCACTGTAGTTAAACGTGTCGGAAAAAAATACTTTGGGTATTTGCATAAAGAGTGAGTAAAACGCAAGCTGTTAGGCGGCCGGTACAGTCAGCTGCACTGATTTAAAGCCTGTCGGTCATGTCAGATCATTGGCGATTTTAGACCCTTTTTAGAGTCTAAATTTCATCTTAGCCCCCCTTAAAGATTATAATAATACATTTTAGTGCTTCAAGTTAGAATTTGCAAACTTGTCTGTTTGTGAAAGAGGAAAAACAATTACACGTCCAAAGGGTTTGAAACAGGTTTAATATCCTGTGTTGCTGTCGCCGATGCTATGCACCTGTGACTCCATCAAGAAAAGGGTTAACAGAAATGCAGTTTTAGCCAATCAGAGGAGGTTGAGCCAGACTCCCGCCTTTGGCTGAGTCTCGCTCTATCTAATCTGTCAGAGGGAGAGCAGGAGTGTGGTTGTAAAGTTTAATCATTGGTATTCCCCAGAGAAGAAGTTGGTAATTTCATGTTGCAGATTAGAACTCAAATTGAAATGTAAGCAACTAGAATGGCTGAATTTTTTGAAATTGGTCGTTATTACTGTGACTTACAAAGTGTCAGGTTAAGTTCCATCCTAGGGTCAAAAAACATTAGCTGACGTTGTTGTTCAGTAGCTATCCATGTACCTTTCTATAAGGCAGGGTAACTTGAGAGACGGATAAAAAAGAATTAAAAATCAACAGAGTAGAGGTTGCAGTAGCATGCCTTTTAAGCCCTGATATTAATCAAGCTCCAAAAACCCTGGATCCTTCTGTTCAGTAGTGTGATATCAATTGAGTAGTTCTCATGACAAGTAATCTGATATCTGTGTTTAACATTGTTAGTGTATAGTACCCCTTTAAAGGATGGTGTCTAGTTTTCTCAAATCTTTCTTGATATGATATTCCCATGCCCATATATTTGCATTAAAAGGGTTCCTTGTAGTTGTATTCATTTGTGGCAATACTTAATGCCCCCCCCCCCTTTGTATTAACTACGCTGTGTAAAACAGGACAAAATCCAGTCCTCTATTCACAAAAATGCATTCTAAAGTTAACTGAAGCCAAGTGGCTAATGAGGCCTCAGCAGTCAGTGTGGGTATCTCTTTATCGTGGTGGCTGTGTGAAGATTTATTTGCCTCTGTTTTCTTCCTGGCTACATGCAGCTGTCAGGACGTACCACTCTGTTAAAGCTCAGCAAAAACAAACAGGGAATTTAGTACAAGATAAAAGATTGTAACTTTGAAAAAATACCCACTTATTTATTTGGCTAACCACAATGGCTGCCAAGCCCCATCTTCATTAGAACAGCAGAGGTGTTTCATTATTTGGCTCCATCCACTTAGGTTTATAATGCACCTCTCTCTCTGTCTGCAGAGCAGCTATGAAAAATGTTAGATCAACTAAAACTGCACTGCGTCGTAATTCCTCTTCCAGTGTTAGTGACTGTTTCCATTCATCGTATACAAAGGTGGGAGGTGCCGGGCCAACCTGACAGGGGAAGCCTGGTCCAGGGTGAGGTAAAGGTCTGGCCCCTCATCAAAAGACCTGACTTCATTTCAGCTGATGAAGTTTTTTTTCGGGTTTTCTTTTTCTTCCTG
>NC_045742.1:5458675-5473940 GCF_008692095.1 Etheostoma spectabile
CACACACACACACACAAGCCCCAGCTACCACTCCCCGCTTCCTATTAACAACACATGCTTCAGCCTCTGTGCGGCATGTTTGAACTCCTTTCATAGACCATTTTTCAGTGCTGCAGTCAGTAAGGTAGAGTCAAGTTTGAAAGACTTTGTTATGTAACTCAGGGCTAGTCAATTGGAAAAAAAACTGATGTACCATTATATGCGTCAGCAGCATTATAAATTGTGTTATTGTTCTAAAGTGGCATAATGTCTTTACAAGACATTCAAAGATCTTTTATGCTTTTAAAAAAGGACCAGAAACATAATAAAGTGCAAAATAAATGTCTTTCATTCAAAACCTGGGGGAGAAAAGTGCCTGTTTTACTAAATCTTTATAGGCTGAAGGTGGAAGTTGAAGTTTTACTAAATCTTTATAGGCTGAAGGTGCCGTAGGTACGATTACGAAGATTGGCAACTTCTCAGTCCCTCCTCGCTTTCTGCTAAAGCCCAAACGGTCTCCTAAGCCCCTCCCCCCCACAAGGGAGAATGAATGCGTGTGCATGAGCAGTGATCGACACACAGTTAGATATCCCCCCTGGCCCTTATTGCTGCATCTGAACAGGGAGATGTGGATTTTTGCAAATCTAACTACAGGCTGTAGGTGGTGCCAATTGGATTTTTTTTAATTTTAATAACCTGCTTCATGTAGTTCTAGTCAAACATAGGGGCAGTTTCAGCAAATATGACAGAAAGTTAGTTTCATAAGTCTTACTTACTGCACCTTTAATTGAGAAATATGTGTTGATAAACTGTTGTAATGTGTCACCCCAAATTTATGTCTTACATCATAAAAATGAGCTTCATGGATAAGAAATCCCAAAACACACATGAACAGCCAAGTTCAGAGAGCAGTTCTCGAATTGATTTAGTCTTAAGTGAAAACCCAGAAGACTCCAAATGGGAAGCTCATGTGTTTTTAGTGAAAAATGTGGAAACCATCCCTCCTCCCAGACACACGGCTCACAAAGCCAGCCAGGCTCTCGTGTCTTAAGGCCGCCGTCGCGAATCCCTCCATTTCCCCTTGCCGTTATCGTGATGATGTCAGCATTGTTGTGTATCCCTTGACAACACAAACCGCAATACAGCAATGTGCCGGGTCACGGGTGTGTTGAGGCACTCAGCGCAGTCATCGTCTGGCCAGAGTCTCAGCAGAGCAGCTATTGGTTGAGCAGTCTGTTAAAATAGGATGGAAACATTTGTCTTTTGTGGTTTTCCTGAAACAACTTAGCCTCAGGGTCACTGGGCTGTGTCTGCATGAGTCAGTGACCTCTCTTACATGCAACAAGAAATGTGACTCTAATGTGATTATGAAAGATAATTAAATTAAGTCAGGAAGGAAACTTAATAAGTCTCTTTTAATCATAGATTTCATATTTGGGGTTTCGGTATTGATTGTGCTCTGGTCACAGAAAAAAGAAACCACAAATCTGAAAATAGTTGTCCATATCGTTCTTAACAAAAGACAAACTCCACCTGTGAAACTGCTCAGGAATATTTCTGTCATGACTGTATTCTGTCAGCTGGAACACCTCATCGCTCTCGTGTTTCAGCCTCTGCAGAAGTTTTGCCTCTGAACAAAAACCTCCTGTTTCTAACACCTCCCATGGGTGTGTTTGTAACTTTTTTTCTTTTTGTTTATTTGCGTCCTCCAGAAATGGTTCAAGCTACGCAACGCACAGTGGAGGCAGGCGGAGGGTCTTCCGGCTGAACTCGGATCAGTGCTGGACTGAGACTGAAGAAGAATCTGCCTGAAGCTCTGTGCTGACCCGACAAACTGACCATACTCCTTTATCCTCACACGCTTCCCCTCTCCATGTGTCATTCTCTCTTTTTGTATCTAAACTATTTTAACTTACTGTACGGAATGTGAAGGTGTTCGTGTGTTGTTGCCAATATATCCGCCATGTTTACAGAAATAAAGATATTGTTATTATAAGTTAAAAGGACTTTTAAGTGTGCTTTGAGGCTACCGTACGTAAGGGGTCCAAATGTACCGAGGGAGCTGAGTTATACAATGGTGTAGCTAGAGTAGGGTGTGTTGGGGGACAGCGTGCTTTTGTTTTCAGGGTTTGTTTGCATGCATGTCCGTCCGCAGGGAGCAGAGCTGGATGCTTATCCGTTAACGGGACTATACAAGATGTAAGGAAGCGGTGGGATTACAATAGATGCTGCTGGAATCAGCTGCCGCTATCCAGGAACTTCCAGGGACAAATCGGGAACATTTCCACTAGTAGAGGGAGGGAGGGAGGCAGGGGAAGGTAGACATGTGAGCCGACTGAGCTGAATGGCATCATGGGCTAAACAAATGACAGGTGATGTCATTACATTGTCCCTTTTTCACTGTGGTCACTCTTTGTAAAAAAATAAATAAAGGATGTGATCTCAGCAGCCAGTTGGAGCTTTACACCTCAAAAAGATGTTCTGTATTTTTCCTACTGTTGAGAAATTCTATGAAGAGATTAAAACTAACAATGGTTTTATCCTGCTAACAAGTTCTAGCACTCACTACCCTGAATGTGTACTAATCCGCTGCTGAAAATAGTCCCCGACCAATGCACTATTTCTTCTCGTTTGAGTAACGCTTGTTAAAAACTACAGTGGTCAGCTGTTTTGGATAATTGAAAAAATGATGCAACTTTGACCTGTTTTTGAGGAAGTACATCTTCAGTAGAAATCAGTCGTCGTGTGGCTGAGTGCCACAAAAAGAAAAAAAAACCTACATTTTCAATTCAATTCAATTTTATTTAAAGTATTAAATCCTAACAAAAGTTATCTTGAGACACTTTCCAGGTAGAGTAGGTCTAGACCACACTTTGTAATTCACAAGAGCCCCAACAATTCTAAAAACTCCTTTTTATGAAGAAACCTTGGACTCTGGGGAGCAAAGTCCCCAGAACTAGGTTAGTAACAAGCATTTCTGGGAGAGGATGCACACAAATGGAAAGATCAAATCAAACATCTTAAATGTTTAAATGGAAATTTAGAGGATTTTTCAGCCCTGGAGTTGGTATGCAGTATGTATTCTCTGTGATATGGTTCAGAGATATTTCAAGCAACTAAAGTGGAGTTAAAAGAGTTTAAAAGTTCATCTAAAAGCTCAGGTTTTGCTGTCAGTCTTTCAGAACCAAAGAAACCGTCACTTCTTTCTTGAGCTGCCAAACATCCATCAAAGACGAGAAAACAGGCCAGTATATGTTTTTAGTTGATGTGAGAGT
This sequence comes from Etheostoma spectabile, assembly GCF_008692095.1. Classification (NCBI taxonomy): domain Eukaryota; kingdom Metazoa; phylum Chordata; class Actinopteri; order Perciformes; family Percidae; genus Etheostoma; species Etheostoma spectabile. The sequence continues at coordinate 5,461,930 of NC_045742.1, forward strand.
AGCTGGTAGCTCAAAGTAGCTGGAGTAATAGATATTTGCTGTTTTTGTTGTACAAATTGTGCTGTAGAGGAACGAAAATATCTCAAAACCAGATTGAAAAAGTGGAGCGAGAGAGTGTGAGGGGCTTCAGTTTCTCAATTTACAGGACAGGAAAGAAATCCTGAACTGTGTGTGTGTGTGTGTGTCTGTGTGTGAAGAGACTGAAGAAGGTGGAAGAAAGAGAGAGAGGAAGAGCTATCCTGCCAAAGAGCCTGGAGTGAAAACACTCTGGTTGTGGGAACAGTCTACACAACAAGCCCGACAGAAACCAACACCGACCCAACAGGTAGTTCAACTGCTCCTAAAACACACTGCTGCTTTTCAACAGGCTGTTGTGACTGTTTACTCTGGCATCTGACACGCACGCATGACACACACACACACACACACACACACACACACACACACACACACACACACACACACACACACACACACACACACACACACACACACACACACACACACACACACACACACACACACACACACACACACACACACACACACACACGCACACACACACGCACACACACACACACACACAGCACTGACATTCATGATTACTGGCATTTTATTTGTCTACGCCCAAAATGTGCTTATGCTTATGAGGACATCTGATTCCTATAGCAATGCAGAACACACACAGGGGTGTCTGTATCCTGAGCCTGGGGCTGTTTTTGTCTGTTTAGCTGAAAAACAACAATTTTTGTTTATATTGTGCATACACACACACACACATACATACACACAGTTCCTCAAGCCCCTGCTTAAAAACACACATTGTATTTCAATGATTTTTCATGAGTGACATGTCACTGTTCCCTATAGTGTTAAACTGGCCGTATTATATGATGTGTGTGTACGTAAGTTAACATCAGAATTTCAACACAGCTATCACTGTGTGAAATATTAAAGTTTACAGTAACATTGGCTGTAGAAAACTCATTTGATGGACGCCTCAAATGTTCAAGACTTTTCAATTTTTTAATTTCAACTATGTATCCAAAAACACAGCAGTAGACTTGTTGCTGCCTATAGTGGAATATTTACATGGTCTGTTGATTTTTGTATTCAGATCTGTATAGACCTTTGACTCAAGTCAAATGTAAAAACGTCAGCATGCCTCGACTTATCACCCTGTGTGGCTACACCATTTATACCATACGTACATTTTCTAATTCATATTTCTGGGTGTATTACACCACAGTTGACAATACTGGAAATCAATGATTGATTATTAATGGAAATATTGGATTTGTCTATTTCAATCCCATTATTTTATCTGAACGTTTTTCCATTGAATTTCCAGGGAACACTAATACTACTATCCTATACTACGTATTTCATGACACATATTGATATTGCTATTTAAAATAAGATTTCCAGTCATAAAATATGTTTAATCCATGTCACACACCCCTAAATGAAGACTTAAGGCCTGACTTGAACTTTGATTGCTGTGAGACTTGAGACCTCTAAATTTGATTTCTAAAATAACTTGAACGCAAAATCATTAGTTTCACATGTTTTGACCGGATACATTCTTGGAACAATAAAATAGGACAACAATAAAATAAAACCACGTCAGACAGCGTGACTATTTACAGTAATAATAATTACTATGCATCAAAGAGACTAAAAATAACAACAATGCAGAAGAAGAAAACGTTTGACTGCCAAATCATTCTGATGGTCAGCATTAAGACGTTAAATATTTACATTTTAGTAGCAATGTTGACTTGTGCAACTTGTGATTTGGCTTGTCTCAAATGACTTAAAGCAGCTGAGCTATTCCCTACCTTCTTACCAATATAAGCCAGTAAAAATAAAGAAAGATTACTTAATGACATTTCAACAAATTATTAAATGGGAGACTATAGTTCCCCCATTTAATTAGTAGAAAAAGCAGGAAGAGGTATATCCATTTTGCAGGATAAATATTCAAGGCATCCAGCTGCCAACCTATGCAAACTGACTTTACAGTGAAATAAACTTAAATAGCTTGATTACTACTGTTACGGTCGGAGGTCATAAAGCCCTGGTAGTCTCTGCTCTCTTGCACTGATCGTGTACAACAGAGAACATGTGCCTTGGCGCTCTCTGTCCTCAAGTCACTCCAGTGAAAGGATGATCTGAGTGGCTGATGGCGCCATGAGAGCAGATGAGAGTGTGTGCAGAATTTGAATGGAGTCAGGTTTTGTCTGTTGCTAAGAGGACTCTGCAGGGCTGTGAGGAATCTGCTATTTAGCAACTGCCAGACTCAGTTCGCATCACTTTGTGCAACTTAAATCGATTTGATGCAGAGGTTCTCAAAGTTTTGCTGACTGAGTGCCAGTTTAGAGAGCCAGCATATGATTGAGGGCCGCACAAGAAAAGTGGCACACACATCTTTTCCATCCCACTTCCACGTTGTCATCAATGCACTGGCATTGATGACCGGTAGTCTTTTTACAAGTTGTTGTTCCTAAACTGACAGACGCTTGTCGGGGAGACGGTTTGACACATTAGCCGAGTAGCGTATGAAATCAAGCTATTGAAAGTAAAAGTATTGACATGGATGGTGGATGATTAAAATATACATGATATGAAACATGAATTGTTTTAATTACTTTTTATGCCATACTAAACTGTGACTTTTATGACTTTTTATGGCATACTATGATTTTTTGACATGCTATACTATCACTGACATACGTACCATGACGTTTTATGATATACTGTACCTTTCTTTTTTTTATTACTTTTTAGATTATACAATAACATACTTACATACTAACATACACATTTTTTAGACATACTATGCTGTGAAATTCGTGACTTTTTTATGACATACTATGACATTTATATGACACAGCATGGCTCTTAGGCCAGATCAACAAATGGGAGACACACAGGTATACTAGAACGACAAAGTGATTTTATTATTTACCAAAAATAGTCCAAACAAAGTGAACAAATGGATGGATGGATGGGCGAAATCTGTTAAGTCGGCAGTGTAATGAGTGGATGAGTGAAAATGTGGTGTGCATGGGTGTTGTTGAAACAAAGATGTGTGCAAAGTGCTTCGTCCAATATGTATGGGCTCACCAGGACTTTTTAATAACATACTATGACTTTTTATGACTTTCATGACATAGTATAATATGATATTTTTACAACATTTTCATGACATACTATACTATGGCTTTTTATGACATACTATACTGGGACTTTATTTGACTTTTTTCGTGACAGATGTACTATACTGTGACTATTTTGTGACATTTTATGACATACTTTACTATTAGTTTTTATGTAATTTATGACATACTATAATATTTTTTTTTGACATTTTCATGAGATACTATACTATGACATTTTATAACTTTTTTATGACATACTATACTGTGAATTTCAATGACTTTTTATGACTTTTTGATGACATTCTATACTATAACTTTTTATGACTTTTATGTAACATACTGTACTGTGACTTTTTAATCTCATTTCTTTGACATACTATAATATATTTCTATGACGTTTTCATGAGATACTATACTACGACATTTTATAACTTTTTATGACATACTGTAATATGACCTTTTTGCCTTTTATAACATACTATAACATGATATTTTTTGACGTTTTATGACATACAATACTATGACTTTTTATGACACACTATACTGTGACTTTTTATGACTTTTTTATGACATACTATAACTTTCTATAACATATTATACTATGACTTGTCTAACTCTTTCATGACTTACTATACTATGACTTTTTTATGACTTTTTTCATGACATACTATACTATTACTTTTTATGACTTTTATGACATACTTTATTATGACTTTAATGACATTTCTTATGACACACTATACTATGACTTTTTATGACATCTTTATGACATACTATACTATGACTTTATATAACATACTATACTGTGATGTTTTTGACATTTTTCATGACTCACTATACTATGACTTTTTTGACTTTTATGACATACTATACTATGCTATTTTTATGACAATTTCCCAACATACTATACTGTGACTTTTTATGTAATTTATGACATACTATAATATGTTTTTAAGACATTTTATGACATACTATACTATGACTTTTTAAAGACTTTTCATGACATACTATAATATGGTATTTTTATGACATTTTTACAACATTCTATGACTTTTCATGACTTTTTATGACATACTATAATATTGTATTTTTATGATTTCTATGTAACATACTATACTGTGACTTTTTATCACAGTTTTTTTACATACTATAATATATTTTTATGACATTTTCATGAGATATATTACTACGACATTTTATAAGACTCACTTGACTTTTTATGGTCATATACTTTTAACTTTCATATGACATGCTATACAATGATTTTTGACACATCTTTATGACATACTATACTAGACTTTATGAACATACTACTATACTGTGACTTTTTTGACATTTTTGTGACATAATATACTATGACTTGTTCTTACTCTTTCATGCCTTACTATACTAAGACTTTTTTATGACATTTTTTTTTACATACTATACTATTACTTTTTATGACTTTTTGACAGACTAAATATGATATTTTTATGAAATACTATACTGTGACTTTTTTATACCATTTTTATGACATACTATACCACGACATTTTATAACTTTTTTGTATGACGTACTATACTGTGACTTTCTGACTTTTTATGACTTTTATATACATACTATAGTATGACTTTTTTTATATTTTTTTGACAAACTATATATAATTTTATGACATTTTGAGGACATACAATACATGACTTTTATGTATACTATACTGTGACTCGTTCTAACTTTTTTCATGACATACTATACTAGACATTTTTTATGACATACAATACTATGACTTTTCTTACCTTTCCTGACATACTATAAAATTACTTTTTTTGCTTTTATCACTACTAAATATATTTTTATGACATTTCCATGACATACATACTGTGACTTTTGTGTAATTTATGACATACTATAATATATTTTACGACGAGTTTTCAAGATCACTACACTACTACACTACTACTTTTTATAACATTTTTTGTGACATACTATACTGTGACTTTCTCTAACTTTTTAGGACTTTTATATGACAAACTATACATAACTTTTTTAAAGTTTTTAGTACTTTTATTACATACTAATATGACATTTTTATGACATTTTTACACATCACGGTTTTAATGACTTTTTGATTACATACTATATTCTATGATACTATACTATGACTTTTTATGACTTTTACATGACATACTATACTATGACTTTTTATCAAAGTTTTTGACAAACTATAATATATTTTTATGACATTTTCATGACATACTATACTATGACCTTTTATGATATACTTTACTGTGACTTGTTCTAACTTTTTTATGACACACTATACTATGACCTGTTATGACTTTTTACGACATACTATACTATGAATTTTATGGCATAAAATTCTATGAATTGTTCTTACTCTTTTATGTCATACTATACTATGACTTTTTATGACATACCATACTATGACTTTTTATGACATACTATTCTACAACTTTTTAGGACTTTTTATGACATACAATACTATTACTTTTCATGATTTGTTTCCGACACACTATACTATGACTTTTTTTGACATTTTTATGGCATACTTACTATTACGTTTTTATTTTACTATACTATGACTTTTATGACATACTGTACAATGACATGTTATAACTTTTTTATGACACATTATGACTTTTTATGAGATACTATACTAAGACTTTTCATTAATTTTTGTGACATACTATTATGACCTTTGATGAATTGTTTCTAAGATATTACACTATTACGTTTTTCTGACATACTATACTATGATTTGTTAACGACCTACTATGCTATAACTTGTTTCTTAACTTTTTAATGACGTACTATGACTTTTTTCTTACTTTTTTCTAATATACTATACCATGACATTTTTCTGACAAACTATAGTCTGACTTTTTAATGACATACCATCCTATGAATTGTTTCTTACATTTTGTGACATACATACAAGTACTTTTTCTGACAAACTATACTATGACTTTTAATGACATTTTCTGACATGAATTTTCTGACATTTTTTTCTGACATAGAATACTATGACATTTTTTTCTGACATAGTATACTATGACCTTTTAATGACATACTATACTCTAACTTTTTCTAACATAATATACTATGACTTGTTTAGACTTTTTTTATGAAATACTATGACTTTTATGACATACTACACTATGACTTTTTGTGACATTTCTGTGACTTACCAAACTAACTTTTTATGACATGCTATACTATGACTGTTTTTTTCTTTTTTTGTGACATACTGTTCTATGACTTTTTATGACATTTTTGTGACATACTATTCTATGATTTTTTATGACTATCTTTCTGACATACCATGACTTTTTATCACATACTATAATTTTTATGACTATTTTACAACATACTATACGAAGACTTTTTCTGACATACTATACAAAGACTTTTTAATGGTATACTATATAATGACTCTTTTTTTATTTTAACTTACACTATTTGTATTCAATTCTTCTTAGTTTTACTTGCGTGTGTGTTTTTTTTAAATAAATATAATTGATGAAGGGAGCTTGAGATCTAAGATTGTCATTGCCCCAGCTGTTTCTCTGTAATTTAAGAGAATTCAACAGGATGTTAACCTTGATGCATTTACATCTTGAAACCCATCAAGCGTGCAATGTTTTCACAAACTGTTGACATTATCTATTTAAAAATACTCATGATTCAGTTTCAGCATCCAGCTCAAATACCGACATGTGGGAGGAAGGGGTTTTGGATGGGGTGCTACAGTGCCATAGAAAAATCAGGGAGTGCATCTTTGACCTTTAACCTTTTAAATGAACACAACCACAAACACACCAAAATTAGCTAGCCAGCACTGATCTGTTCACAACTCGAAATGTACTGTCATTGATAAAATGTGGGAAACATGGTCAAGCACCCTCAGACAAACTCTGACTTGCAGCCGTTCCTCTACTTCCAAACTAAGGTTTGACCATCTCTAGACTTATGCAGCCCTTTCAGACATTTTTCCCACATCTGTTTCTCTTGTTATGGAACATTTACTCAAACAAATAAACCAAATTATAACCATATGGATGTGCCTCATCTCATGCAGCATAAATGGTGATTAATTAAGTAAATATTGAGTTCTAGTTCAAACCCACAGTGGCATCAGACAGAGTGCTGTGGCTGCTGCCAGTTTCTTACTGCTCAGGGAATATTTACCAAAGAAGTTAGTTTGGAAAGAGTTCCTGTAACTCAACCCTGACACCGTTGTTTGCAGAATTACAGCATGCAAACAATAAACTAAAGATACATAGAGGTAGTTCTACTCTCAAAAACTTTTTGTAAGAAATCCTTATGAGAGGGTACATACACGTGTGCAGGAATTTTAAGAGAGCAGGTTTTAGTTCATTTTGTTCAAATAGGGCATAGTTTTTTAAATTATTGAACTGTTAAAGATATATTAATCAGGTGTAAAGCATGAAGGTATCAAAAGAAGAAAGCTAAGCGTTTGTATCATTATCTGAGAGAGCAGGATGTGTTGTTTGAACTTTTTCCTGTGTTTAGTAGAAGGTGTGGCTGACTGTAGCCTACACAACATCCTGTGTGAGGGCATTGGCACAGAACGTTTGACAACACCAAGGCAGCAATGACACAGTGAACTAAACCCATGAGTACAAAGCGGGAAATAAGCAATGTATAGGTCAATATATTTACTGTATGCAACTGATCCTTCTTAGAGAATAACTTATCAGGTAATAATCTGCCTTTGCATCCAGAACATGGGTGTAGACATGATAAAAGCTACATCTAGATACCAAAATGCAATACCTTGCAAAAATACAAATGTGGCTGCAAATATTGACTATTTTCATTATTTATTAAACTGTCCATTAATTACTTACTCTGTGTCAGAAAATATTACAATTTCTCAATTTCTCAAAGTGATGTCTTCATATTGGTTGTTTTGTCCGACCAACAGTCAGAGCCCTTACCCCACTAACTGCCTTCAAATCACGTCCGTCTGAGCTCCGGTCCAATAACTGCACGTGCTTATTGTTATTCTTTCATCCATCTTTCACCCACTGTTTTGCAGACCCTTGCCACGTCATCCTTGTCCCGCCCAATTGCATATTTGCACAGATGCACATCTTCATTGCATGTTCTGTTCTCGCTCTTTTGCACTTTTCATCTGCCCTGATATGCTCAACTGTTTTTTTCTTTTTCCCACCTTTGTATCACACAGTTTTAATACACTCTACTGACCTACATCTCTATCCAGACCACAACTCTGCACTAACTGTATATCGACTCTTTACCACATTTCGGCATTTAATTTAGTACGTCAATTCATATTTAGATTGACTCTTTCAACATGTTTTCAGTCTGTCTAATCATGCATTTTGTCTTATTACTGATCTAAACTTGCAACTAGACCACTATTAACTGTATTAACTCTTCACTACATTCAGCATTTCATATAGACTGTCATTTCATACTTATTGTATTATCACTAACCTACATCACTAACTAGACCACTATTTGCACCAACTGTATATTGACTCTTCACTACATCTCAGCCATGTTATAGACTGTCTATTCATGTATATTGTGTTGTTATTACCTTATCACTTTCACACTCTCTCTTATCTGCACTTCATGTAGCCTATTGTATTGTATTCTGTTGTCCTGTTTTTATGTATGCGAAACTGTACGTTGTCTTGCATGCTTATGCTTTTCTTGGCCAGGTCATTGTTGCAAATGCAAACCTGTTCTCAACGGCCTACTTGCTTAAATATAGGTTAAAGGAAAAAATTAAAAGAGGTTTAATCAGTTTATAAAATAGGTGTCCAAAATGTTGATAGGTTTTTTTTAGTTGATTGACTTTTGTCAATTGACTGCAAATGAATTGACTGTTTAGGCATTATACAACAATAGCAAAGTCTGCACAGCAAAATACTAAACAACAGCACTTCAATGAATACAAAAACATAATGTCAGAAAGGTGTTAATTCAATTTCAGACTGTATTCTGTATATTGTATGTTTTGAAGATTGAACACCTCGTGTGAAAGTCAAACATCAATCTTCTCCTTAAAGATGCACAGTGGATTTTTTTTACCACCAGCAGTGCTATAGAGCAATGTTTGAATAAGGTTGGTGTATCTTGTGCTCAGCATGCACACACAATGCATTTAGCTGAGAAACACTGACTGTAAAGATAACTGTTGACCTGTAACACAAAGACCTTTGGCTCCACCTGGTTACTGAAGGTTAGACTCAACCAAATGTCCTTTTTAGCTATGTTTGTTTGGCTAAATTTCAGCTCTTTTTTAATGTCTGTCACCCCACCCACCTCCCTCTCACTACCTTGTGGTCTCAGGTCACAAACGCGGCAGGCTAATCCCAGATTAGCCTCCCAGTGGGACACTGGCTCAATCCCCTTTGATGTCTAGCCGAGCCGAGCCGAGCCGGGCCAGGCCACGAACATGTGCGGATTCAAAGCCCGCACTGGCTGCCACTGTCTGCACTGCTCGCAAATCAAATTACAGCACAGGGCCTCCGCCTGTCAACACATCAACTGAGACTATTGTTTATGCAACAGTCACTTACACAAGTGTAAGTGAGATTATAGTGGATTTCCAAACTGAAGCCCTGCCACTCTTTGTGAACTAAACTGTGGCAAGATTGTGGTATTTCCAGAAAGTCATGAACTCTGAAAGGGAAGCTTCTGAAAAGCTTTGATAAAATGTTCCTCACACTCAGACTGCACATACACAGTGGCCTGAAGTGGCACTTTAACATATCTAAGAGTGGAAAAAGTTTCTTATGGCAGACACACATCTGTCCCAAATGAAAAACGTCAAAGTGGAGGAGAGGAAGCGGTGAAACTGACCAAGAAAGCACAATGTCGCATTGGTGGAATAATTACTCTTTAAAGACTAAAATACCCGCAAAACAAAAGGGACCTGAAGCTGTCTGTGCACCAGGATTCATACACACATGGTAGTGATATAAATGAAAAATCCAGATCAACTCCAAAGAAAAACAAAAACCCTGTGGATCACCTCAGACGGAGGCTGATGTTTTTATTCCTGACATTATTCATTTTTTATGTTCTGATTTATTCAAAAGGTCTGAGATTCAAACCGGCAATCTCTCATAAATTCTAGTGTCCGAGTCCAAATTTTTGGATTAAAAGTTTTATACACATGGTAACAATATCAACGGAACCGCAAAGAAACAGACGCGTTGTTCTCATTTACATTTCCCTTCCAGACGTCTCAAATTGAGGATGGAATTCAAACATATTTAATACTTTTATAATCTTTCATCTTGGTTTTTGGACAATGTAGAGTGGGGGGTTTCTGGCAAAACTTTCTCTAACTCTAAGGTGCATGGAGAAGGGAAATAAGTCTTGAGAGCTCAAAACTCCAGCAACACTTGTATTAGAACAAATTTATAGTAAGTCATTATGAAATACATTACAAACAGCATTTAGAATCAAGTAAGTACCCAAATCTAAAAATGTTTGTCATTTAAATATGATATTTTTACAGTTTACATTAATTTGTTTTAGTATTTTTCATGCTGACAATTAGATCCTGTCACTAAATCCTACCTGTTCTTGCTCATCTTGAGTTTTGGTCATTTGTTTGGTGTTGGCAGTCAGATATAGGGCTTCTCTTATTTTTGAGGTTTATGGTGTTTTATTGCATTACTGCAAATTACAATAAAATAAATCAAACTACTTTTCTGCAAACACACACTTTACAGGCTATTAGTTTAAAAGAATTTGAAAAACATTGAAAAGGAGCACACGCTAAAGTACACTACCAGAAGAAGTTAAATGTCCACATGATTACCATTACTGTGGTTATTCTTTTGACAATTCATGTTGAATTTTGGGAAACACTTTACTTGATGGTATCTACATAAGGGTGACATGACACTGTCATAACACAGTCATGACATATGAACCCTGACCATAACACAACAATAACCATAACTTGTCATGACAAAACCGAATGACACTTGCTAAAAGAAGGTTATGTCATAAAGCTTAATGACTTGTTTTTAATGTTTATGACACGTTCATGACAGTGTCATGTCACTCTTATGTAGATACCTTTAAGTAAGGTGTCCACCTAAGGAGGCTCAGGTGGACAGGACGTTGTTCCGGCCCCACTCTGGTTCTCGTGGGGGGATGTAGTCCGTGGAAAGCTGTTTTGGTGTCGCCAGCATTTTAACACGAGCACTCGCTGTGGCTCTCCTCGCTGCCTTTGACACCTGGATTTGGACATTTATGGTAAAAAGTTTTAGTACTGACAGGAACGCCGTCCCCAAACTCATGTCTTAAAATATGTCGTTCATGTTGCAACAAAGCTGCTGTTCAAACAATCTTTTGTGATTACACATTTGTTTCATCTTTCAAAATAGGAGCCAGACTGCAAAACCGGAGGCCAGAGAGCCAATGAACAGCCAGCAGGGGCGTGTAAGCAAACAATGCCTCCAATAGTCATGTGGCTAATGACAATGAGTGAAATTAATTGAAATAATAATACAAATTATAATAATAATGTGCAATTTATTAATCCCGCAAAGCGAAATGACAATGTTTTCACGTTTGTTGTTATTACACGCATTACACACACATGCTCAGCACTAATGGAGCAATGTCAAAGGAAGGGACCTGCCCATGGAAAGGCGCCCCAAGCAGTTGGGGGTTTGGTGCCTTGCTCAAGAACACCTTGGCAGTGCAGACTGGCACCTCTCCAGCTACCAGTCCACCACCATATTTTGGTCCGTATGGGGAAAGAATTTCAGTTCAATTCAATTCAATTTTATTTATATAGCGCCAAATCACAACAACAGTTATCTCATT
>NC_045742.1:5473952-5475500 GCF_008692095.1 Etheostoma spectabile
AAAGAGCAGGTCTAGACCGTACTCTGTGATGTTATTTACAGAAACCCAACAATTCCTAGAACTATATTATGTGAAAACAACTCCACAGTTTATGACGGAGAGCTGGTTCAAACAGTTGGAAAATATTTTAATTGACTGTTTGATGTCAAACATACAGACAAGTGAATACTGTTCTTGCTTTGTTGAAATGTTTGGTCCCATTTTTTTTTAAAGAATGCAAAGAACCTATTAATAATGAGATACTTACGGTCCAGATTGATTCCACCGGGTCTCCGAGCTCGTGGCAGATGTGGCTCTGCTTCAGTCTGGGCAGCGACAGCTGGACCAGTCGTTGGGAGATTTTAGCCGTCTTGGAAGCGAAGGAAACGACGGACGCAACACTCTATGGAACACAAACAGGAGGAGGAAAAATCAGACTTCATACACCTTTTGTGGGTATTATCTAGTAAAATCTAGTCTATTTATATAGCCCAATATCACAGAAAATCCCATTCAAAGCATCATTCCTGACATTTATAACCACAGGCATAATAAGACAAGACAAACCTTTATTGATCCCCAGAAAGCAGCATAAAGACAACATTAGTAACGATAAATAGAGAAGGTAAAATAGGCAAAGAAGAGGTACATAAGACTGTGTACTGCTATGTAATACAACTTCTGGTAATTAAATGTGTAAGTTTAAATAATGAAAATAATCAGAGATTGGGTTTTTAGATCAATACCTGAAAATAAAAGCCCCAGTTCTCATTATTAGATATAATGATTGAAGAAGTAGTCAGATCTTTTACTTCAGGTAAAAATACTAATACTACACTGTAAAAAGAACTAATAACAAGTAAGTCCTGCATCAAACAAGTTACTTAAGTAAAAGTATGTAAGTATCATCAGGACAATGTACTTAAAGTATTGAAACGTAAAAGCACTCAATGCAGAAAAATCCATACAACTGAGAAACTGGAAACAGTCAAAACAGTTCTGTCAATCAGCTAAGTGATTAATCATCTAATCATTTCATATTACTGCGAAGTACAATACATTATAACTAGTAAAAACAGAGTAAAAAGTCCAATATCTCCCTCTGACATGTAGAGGAGTAGAAGTAGAAAGTGGCATGAAAAGACAAGACAGAACAACAATGCTGATGCAGCTTGTCAGCAGACATTTGTATCTATTAGCGTTGCATTGGGTTTTCTCAGCGTATTTATGAGTGCTTTAGGATCTTACCTCTCTGTTGCTTAGGAAGTCTGGATGGTTCCGTTTGGGGTTGGAGAGCTGCAGCAGGCGCGGTGTGATCACAGCCGTTTTCACGCTGGGATCAACGTGCCAAATAGGACAGTTATTCTCACACTGAGGTGTGTGAGGAGGCCTGTGGGACAGGCAGAAGGACATACAGTATAAACTGCTGCTAAGAACATGCTGATAGGAATAAACATCTGAAAAGTCTAAAAGGTTTCTTAATGAGCTGAATTTGTCCATCAAACAAATGAATGGCCATTTTGTTCTAGAATTAGTACTTTTCTTGTAATATCATATCCTTGTCCTAAA
>NC_045742.1:5475510-5482392 GCF_008692095.1 Etheostoma spectabile
AAAAAAACTCCCTGTTTTTCTCTACTAACTATTTCTAGAAAATCTGAGTGATGGAAGTACATCTGTGGTAAATGTCCTATACATATGGCCCGCTTACTTGCTTAATCCTAGAGCTTTCCATTGTTGTCTTTCTGAATACAGTGGAAAGCTGAAAGAATATAGCTAGAGAATATAGAAAGAAAGAATATAGCTACAATAAGTGGACCTGGGATGGGGCGTGCTGAAGCATAGTTGCTGCATTAGTTGCTGCATTAGATGCAACGCTCCTGGTTTTTTTCTAGCTGGGGATCTTTCATCCTGTTCTCTCTCCCACTTTCTGATTAATGCAAAATACCAAGAACATGCATTTTACCACTTTAAACACATTTCAACATTTGTTTTTTAAGAAAAACAAGACTTCAAGACCCCAAACTAAATGACTTTTCTAACATGCATTTTCATAAAAACAAATGCCTAATGATAACTGACACAGGTTCTTAAATAGCGGTTGAAACTCCTTGTAACAGCAGCTGCAGACTGCAGCACTATTACCTTTAACAGAAGGCTGGCACTTTAGTATTTGAGTACGTTATTTGACTACACATATTTTTCACAATACAGCAAGTGACTTATATGTAAGGACACGTCTTTTAAATACTTACATTTTTTTTTTAGCAACCCAAAAATATTTACTTTCACTACAGTAATTGTTTTACCAGGTTGCGCAATTTTATTCCCCAGCGGCACATATGTGTAATTTTAGAAGAAAAAGTATTTGATTTTGATCTGCCACATGCTGCTTTGTGTTTTTTTACCTTTAAATGTTTGTTTTTTTAGAGCAACAAGATGAGAGGATTAGGTTTCAACAGATGGTGATGATTATTTTGTGTGTGTAGGGAATTAAAAACAGCTATCAAAGCAATGCCTTCTATTTAAATTACAAAAGCACTTATTCATTTAGTTTATTGAATTCAGAATGTAAATGCTGTATAAATCTCTCAACATGTTCTGCTGCTGTGTTCAGGATTTTAAAAAAAAGACTTCTGCCGCTGTCTGCGAGCGTCCCAGGGGTCCTGAACTTTGGACAATAAGCTCTATTGTCTCCGCTCCTCGCTCTCCCACAGTCTGACACTAAAATAACAGATGTCCAATCGTTGGCTTCCTCCCACGGCGTGGAGACGTGAGGGTTGGAGCAGAGCCTCTGCTTTTCATATTCATGTGATATATTATGTTCTGGAGAAATTAAATTCTAGACTTTGGTTTGTACAATATGTGGACCCCCCCTGAGGGAGAAGAACAGATTTGTAATTTTGAAGTCACAAATCTGTTCCAAAAAAACTACGATATGAAGGTCTACTGAAGAGCTAGATGTGGAAATGATCTCTAAAATAGAAACCTGCTGCTGGAGCACATACTGTACATATTTCTAATGGTGAATGTTTCCAAACGGTTGCTGTCAGTGGAAAAAAGAGAATAATCAGAATACAATAACCGCTTTAGACTTAACTACTGCTGACTAACAGCAGTAGTTTACTCTAAGTAAACTATTTAGGGCTGCAACATCTCATTTTGTGTGATTAACAGTCCCAAATCCTTTATATATTATATTTACAATTATATAAATAATAGGAAAGCAGAAAATCCTCACATTTGAGCAGATGCATGGAAGTAATAAATCTGAGGCATTTCTGCTTGATAAATAACAAACCAGTTTTGTTACCCACCCTTTTTGGCTCTCCACCTCTTAAAACAAGCAATGTCTACTTGTGGTTATAACTTTCAACCAAAGGTTTTTCCTTCTTAGATTGTTTTCTTAACATTATTTCTAGAGGCCTGCAGTGGTGTAAGTAATCAGCATTTCCGACGAAGAAGAAAAAGACAAAAGTCAGAAAAATATGGACCTCATTTTGTGGACCAGAAATCATTTGAAATCATCTGGTCTCATATTTATGTTTTTAACCCAAGACTGGGAACCCCTGTCTGCAACAATCACTCCATTCTCAAAAGTCATTTTCTGACAAATGGCTACTCGCGCTGTGCCCTGGTTGCACACCTGGTTGAGCGTGCGCCCCATACACCAAGGCTCAGTCTTTACCGCAGTGGCCAGGGTTCGATTCCGACCCACAGCCCTTTGCTGCATGCCCCCCCCATCCCTTTCTCTTCCCCTTTTCTACAGCTGTTCTATCAGTTAAAGGCAAAAAGAATGTATTATACAGGCATACAAATGCCTGTACAATACATGGTTGGATATAACCTGGATGTCTAATTACTATATTTTAATTAAATATAGCCTAGTTATTGTCTAAGCATCTAGATGTTTTATGACCTGCAAATTACCAAAACACAACTCCAATATAACACACAGATATTTTTGTATTGTGTCGAATGTGTTTTTCTCTCTTAAGTTGCCACTTAGATAATGGGCTTTCAAATAAACAAAACATCAGAAAACTAATTTGACCTGGGTTTGGCTGGTTCAGTTCCACTTGTCCTCTCTTTAGTGGTTGTGTTTGATGTCTAATGAGGCTTTTACCCTGCTTCCTGGGAGCTGCAGCTCCTGGTTTTGGGTGTTGACAAGCGGACAATGTGCTCGTACTGGGATGCCTTGGAGGAAGGACGTTGGGTCTTCCTGGAGAAGCTTGCCGCCTCCTCATCCTCCTCCTCCTCCTCCTTCCTGCAGGAAAATGCAAGCTATTACCACATCCATTATATGTTGTTGTGTGTCTGGGACAAATGAATGTCTTGAGTCAGGAGTTAGAAGGAGGAGGCCAGATCTAGAACAATGGATGAATGTCTGCTGATGACGGAGGTATGAGTGGAAAATCATCTGTACCCACAAAATTATTTAAAATTGTTCAACCCTTAGTGCAGACAATGGGATGACACACAACCACAGTCAAATGCTGACAATTTCATTTTGGCCCATTGTTCTGCTCGTGAAGCAAATATGTAGTCCATAAGATCATGTTGAAGGATTTAAGGAATGTATCATCTCTCATTCATTTCTGAGTGATTGTTATGGATAAGGCTGGTGGTATTCTTTTTTTTTTTCCCCGTCAACAAATCCCCCAAAAATAACTAACTTGTATCGACTCAAGCCCTCTGAAAATAGTCCGCAATAAATACAATATTTTGTAACGGCTTTAGTAGGAACCAAGGGGCTTGGGGCCGAAAGCCACAAACAGAAAATCATTAATCATTAAAATCATGTAAAATAGAGAAAAGCAGTTCAATCTTAAATATAAGAAGCTGGAACCAGAGTTTGTTTTTGCTATTTTTTGCTTAATTGCTGTATTGTTTAAGTCATTTTTCAAGTAAAAAATACCCAACATTCACTGGTTCAAGCTTCCCAATTGTGTTGATTTTCTAACCATTGCAAACTGAATATCTTTGGGTCTTGCACTGTTGGTTGGACACAACAAACTTTTTTGAAGACGTCAGCCGTGGGTTTAAGAAACTGCAATAAATCGAAAAATGAATTCATCTCCAGATTAATCTTCTGATGAATCCATAATGAAAATGATTATTAGTTGCAGCCCAGCTGCCGTACTCTACATTTTGCCACACTATAGATACTGAGGTATTACACCAGTAATTATTGTGATGGATTGGATTTTGTGGCAAATTACCAGAATGTCTGCAAGATAATCAGATTAGAAATTAACAAAGCAGGGCGGGCAATTTTGATGTTTCCCTGCCAAACAAGAGCTGCTTTGGAACTAGCCTGTGCATTGTCCAATCTGCTCCAAACTGCTCGGGCTTTAAAAGGATCCCGGCCTGAAGACAAGTATCTCCTCCCAGCTGGTCCACACTGAATCTCTGACGGACACCCTGCTCCGAACCACAGCAGCAGGTTATTTGCTGTCATCTTCAATTACAGCAAATTGCTATTATTTGTTCTGGAAGCTGCACTTCCTGTGTGGGCTTCTGATTGAATTACAGTGCATGTAACTGAGCTTTTAAAGTGACAGCTGAGGCGGGGGGGGGAAACAACAAACAATGTCAAAATAAAAGCCTCTGGAGCTGCCATCACAGCTTCTCGTCCACTAATTGATCCCGACAGCTCTCAGGGGTGATCATCTCTGATCGAGATGCAACTGGCATCAGTCCTGAACATCACTTTGCATTTTCTGAATCAAGTCTGTGCCAAAGAGCATCTGAGGGACTTAGAAGTCATTACCCCTTCCGCTTCGCAAACATTTTCCCAAAGCACAGCGTAAAAAGGCTTGTGTACAGTCCTCTGGAGGATGAACACAAACAACCCTCCCTTCCTCCCTATCATGCCTTTTTGATAGAGTCATCAATAATGTTCTGGGTGCAGACAGGCCACAGTTACCTCCGGTGGTCCTCCCTTGCTGAGGTGTCCCTTTTGTGCCTGGCTAGGTATTGGATTCTTGTGCTTGGAAAGGCTCGGAGTGCAGAAGTGGAGGGGGGCCATATTGGCTCCTGGTTGCCCCAGCTCAGCTTCTCACTGATCGATGAAAAGATGAACAGTTTCCAATGAGGAGATGCAATAATGACAAGGTTGATGTAGAAGCAGAATAAATATTTTTCCAAGCAGGCCGGTAATTACCAAATGAATGAATGAATGAATACTTTCAATCAAATGTGAACTCTGTTCATTTTTCCATTGTTTAGCCCTTTTAAAACCACACATTTAAAACGTGCCAGACATCTGTCTTTGATTATGTAGTTTAAAAAAAAAAACTGCACTCAAGGAAGGAAACACTGACCGCAGAGGCTCCTGGCTTCTTGGAGTCAATTTCACACCAGATCAATGAACAAACATGCAATTTTATATGATGTAAAAGCTGGAACAGAACTCATCCTGCAACACTGATGTGTTTACAGACCAAGAATTACCAAGAATACAATGAAAAACGGCCAACATGATACTTCAGAAAAGTTGTTTTTACATATGTAATAAAGAATCTGATATTAATCAAGAGGAAACATGTCACATGTAAAGTATGACTCAGCTACTCACCATGGCGTTGTGGCCCAAACAGATTTTGAGGTTTTGTGCTGCGCCAGCTCCAAGATTCTGCCAGGAAAACATAACATTTGCCCCCTCAAAAAAAAACATAAATGAGCTTTAAATACAAGTGTAATTCAGAGACTTTGGGCCCAGGGGGAACATGCAATCAATCAGTGGGTTTCCCGTCTCTGTTGAGGATTTTCTTCTTTCTGGCAGAGCTGTGACATTCAAAAACTGGCTTCGAACCCTAAACCTCATTGCGACCACTAATCAAAAGTCAAAGGAGCAACTGACAAAGTTCATCTGTGAGTCAAACATTTTCATGAAATAGGTTTTTCATTTCACCGGACTGACTGAAAGAGAAAAATGAACATATACAGCCTAAGTTTTTAGACTTCTTTTATTTTATTGTGATCCTTCTAGGAGATATATGGACGAGATATGGACACAGTAACACATCAAAAATAGTTCCCTTTAACACCCCATATTTATCATTTATAAGCATAATCATATAATTAGGTTATATAGAACATTGCAATGTAGGTATCAGAACATCTGAAGTCTATTATTGTACAAGTTTTAACAATTATACTTTCTCTGATGAAGACAAGATTCATAACTACAACTGTTACAATATAGTGTCGGTCATCAGGTTTACATTCCAACATCCAGTTATGGACACATCACAGGAGAAGTTAAACACTTTAAATGACCATATATCTGTGGTCTTAAAAAAACATTTATGGAATGACTATATGCTTCTTATGAATGCTAAATAATATATATAAATGTGTTACCAAAAAAGGTAGGAAACAGAAATAAAGTATGTGGATAGCGACACATTTCGCCCAGTAATGGTGTGAATACATAACAATAAAAAGTAAAGTAAGGCAAAACCTGAGGGAAATAACACATTACAGCAGTACAGCGGTTAGAAAAGCAGATAAACAACCATTTAAATTAAACAATTAAAAAAAATAGGAAAAAAGGAAAACAATAGAGATTACTTTACAATGCTATATACACCCATTGCAATACCAGAGGTTCCCAACTCCTCATACACATTATCACTTTAAATTGTTGCAATTGTTAATTACATTTAACTATGTCTGAAGCCCAGAGACGGACTAAGAGGTAAGACAGGCAGAAAAATATATATTGAATGAAATAGATGAAAGAATGAATTAAGGAAATTGAAGAGATGACATTTTTATATATATATAATATACACATTCCAATATTAGACTGTGTGGTGGTTCCTAATCCCTTATCCAATATTTTTGTTGTTGATTCAAATGTCTATTCATTACTTTTAGCTAACTGGAATGTATACATGAACATTTAATAAAAAATAAAAAAAATTAATCACTAAAAATGAGCCATTATTTTCTCATAAGAAACATATCCAGATACTTTGATGCAAACCACGGTAGGTGAAAAATTAAAAAAAAAATCATAAGAACAGTGTTACTTCACCTGTTTGATGGACCAAATCTGGACTGACTCCCTGCAAGAATCAACAGCAAAAGAAATAAGACTGAAAATATGACACTACAAATATGTGTATATCAATAAGCACATTTACCTTGTTTTCCAGACACCATCTCAACTTGCAGCTGGTTGGAGGCTTGCTGCCTGTTGATGGTGTCACACTAATCTCCTGCTGTTGCTATGGAATCAGGATACCTTAGCGACCGCGTTCAAACCTGAGAACCCACCCATCTGGCCGTCTCAAGACTTCTGAGGCGGGATGTTAAACTGAAAGTGATACGTCGAGGTCAGCTGCTGTACTTCTGGAGAGCCGCTGTGTGTCTGGATCAGATTCCAGATATAAAAGTGCTCCGACGGCCTGACAACAGAGAACGTGTCAGGAGCGATGTTAAGACAAGGCTTTCTGGACCTGATGGGTAGAGAGACTGTACGTG
>NC_045742.1:5482402-5483365 GCF_008692095.1 Etheostoma spectabile
GGGGTCAGGATTTCATTTCTCAAAGCTACAATAAAAGCACACCAATCAATTTTGTGGAAACTATTTATTTAGGGGTGAAAAAGTATGTGTGTGTATATATGACAAACTGTTCACACAATACTTTAGGTTGAACATGTTTTGGTATTTGAACAATAAAACTGAAAAACTGGATACAATTTTAAAGAAAAAGTAGTCTTTGAAACCTTTAAGTTCCTCATAAACGGTACACATGAAGGCTTTGCACACAGCAATGCAGTTCTCCTTCATCCCAAAGTAACAAGAGGTAACAGACAGTGAATTAAAACAGATTTCACCAAATTAAACCTTAAGACGAGTTAACAAGCAGCTGTGCACATCTCTCTGAACAGCACAAACAAATAGCTAATTCAAGAGTTCTTTGTTCAAAGATAAAGTAAATTCCCTTTTAAAGATGAAGACAAAGTATATGACAATTTACCTTTAAGTGTTTTTAAAGCTGTAATCCAACAATTACACACAGAAGGTTATTGGGTAGTGTTAAGTAGTGGTTTCCCTTTGAAAGTATGTTTTAAGTTTTTATTATCAGTTTAAATATTAACAACACATCAGAAAACTTTAACAGGTACCACAAGTTTAATATCCTCTTTTTCTTAAAGCTGTAATCATCAAGTTTGCATGCTGGCGGCCCCAAATGGCAGAAAAAGGTTACTGAAAAATTGAAATACCCAGAAATCACATCACATATCATCACTGACCTGAACACAGGTGCCCTGCCACACAAAACAGTTTTTACTTGCATTTTTTTGAAATATGTTAGGTCCATGTGTTTGTGTTATGTCGTGAATGTGAAAATTAACTGATGCTGATTGCTAGGCTCTCATTGGCTAGCAGTTAGCCAATCAGAGTCAAGCAGCTTAGCTCACTGAATATCAATGAGAACTGGCACAAATCAAGTTGAGTCTTCCAGCAGGCTTTCTATACCAC
>NC_045742.1:5483375-5515544 GCF_008692095.1 Etheostoma spectabile
ATGGCCTGAAACAAGGTAACCAAGGAAATTATTCCCCAATAAATGTTACAGAGTCCATGGTAGACCTCCAGACAGTACCACAAGGTAATGAAATACGTGTGGCAGGGCACCTTTAAGCTTTGAGAGTTGCTTTGAAAGTTCACTAAGTAAATGTAACAGGTGTTTACCAGTAGGGATGGGTGTCTCACTTTGTACTTTAAGTTGATATTATGGGTTGTTTTCTCATTACAATCTTGCCCAGTACAGCTTTAAGTCATAGTATCGAGGCATTCCATATTCTGTGTATTATGACAAACATCATGACACAGTACAAATTAGAAAAACAACCGGCGGTTACAGCCAACAGTGCTTTTCACATTTGTGTTTGCCTACTTAACCAATTAGTTACCAGACTGTTAGCTCATCGCTGGTGATAAAGCTGCAACCAGCAGCTACACAGATTGCTGAAATGAATCCACTGTGATTCTGCACCATCTGCATTAACTGCTTTCTAGGGCTGCTTGTGTGCCATGGTTGACAAGTGAAACTCATCACCACCTGGATGATGAAAATAAAATAAATCTTTGGTGGAGATAACAGTTGAAAACACAAGTTGTTAGGAGTGTCCTGTAGGCACCTAGCTTAAACAAAGATAGGTCTGGAAAAAAAACATCATTGTCAAACAATTAAAGTGTTTTTCCAAGTCAGTGAAATTTTACACTATCACATCCAGAATCCACGAGTTTCATAAGTCCAACTATACCATACAAAAACAAACACATTTTTTAATTTTCTCATAAATAAACTAAAGACTTTCAGCCGTCCTGGTGTAGCGAAAACACTGATGTGTAAAGGTGCAGAGAATCTATTTAATTTGTATCAAAAACACAGGCGTAAGTGACAACCACCAAACGGAGTGTGTTTATCTGCTGTCACAAACCATCTGGATGATCAGGTCGCGAGCGTCCTGGACGCCATAGGCGAGCTCTGCATTGCCCTTCTTCACATAGGTGCTGATGAGGAACAACTTGCGGTCCCCGACCTCCGACAGAGACAGAGCGTCGTGGAGGTCTGTGATACTGCAGGATCCTGGAAGGTCCTGGAAACATGAGACAAACGTGAGGGGACATCTGCTTGTATACTTCATTATAAAAGATACACCTGAGGATGTCTGCTCTGGAGTTTAACTTTTTTAGATTCTGGACAGGTCTCACTCCAGTGAAAGTATTATGAAAGTAAACATTTCCTTTATTTTGACACGTGTAACTTTGTAGAAACTAAACAGAATGTTCTTATGAAGTGTTTAATAATAACAATAATAATGTATACTTTATTAATCCCACAAGGGGAAATTACAGTGTTTACACTCTGTTGTTATTACACACAGGCCTGAATTACACACACATGCTCAGTACCTATACATGCACTAAATGGATATGTCAAAGGAAGGGAGCTGCCCATGGAAAGGCGCCCTGAGCAGTTGGGGGTTTGATGCCTTGCTCAAGAGCACCTTGGCAGTGCCCAGGAATTGGCATCTCTCCAGCTGCCAGTCCACCACTATACTTTGGTGCGTATAGGGACTTGAGCCAGCAACCATCCGGTACCCATTCCCCTACTGACTGAGCTACTGCCACCCCATGGGTATAGTGGGAAACACAGGCTACAGTGAAGACAGCTGGAGTGAGTCAAGTAGGAGCGAATCTGTTCCTTCAGATGCGAGTGAGACGATCAAAATCTTAGTTGTCAGGCCATGACAACATTCTGAGCAGAAAAAATATCTGAACAATAGAGATGTATCGATTAACAGAAAATGAATCAGCAACTATTTTGATATTCCATTCATCTTTAAAAAAAAAAAATTGGATGGACCAATATTCAACAAATGCGAAAACATGCTTTTATATATTGAGTTTTGATTGGACAAAACAAGACATTTGAAAATAACTAATTGGACCCTAAGAAACTACATCATACTATTTACCATTGTATATTTTCTATTGAGACCAAATGAATAAGAGAGAAAATAATAAGTACATTAATGGATAATGAAAACAATCATTTGTTGAATCCCATGTGAACACACAGTCTCTAATTATAATCTGTGTAGCGCTCTTCGAGGACAATAGGGCCAGCAGGCATTTGTTAAAAGCAGCCTGGAGTGTTTTTATCTGTCATTCTCACCTGTTTGTGGGCCAGTACCATTAAAGGCAGGCGGGGGTCGGAAGCCAGCACCTCATGTAAATGCTTCTTAGCAACAGGGAAAAGCTGTGGGTTGGAGGAGTCGACCACGAACACCAGCAGGAGGGCCTTGGATATGTACTTCTGCCAGTACGGCCGGAGTTCCTCTTTACCTCCAACTGACAGACAGACAATGACATTGACATCAAACTCATGGCGTGAAGCAGAAGGTGATTGGTGGCATCAGTGTTTTCTCTAAACATGTTGATTTTGCAGCAGCGGCCCTCCATGGCAAAATGTCTGCCGCCACGGTATCAGAAAGAGGGTAGCCGCACAATGTAGTTTTGGTCGCCTTTTAAAGCACCCATATTATGCTTATTTTCAGGTTCATAAATTTTATGTTGAGGTTTTACCAGAATTGGTTTACATGGTTTCATTTTCAAAAAACACCATATTTTTGTTGAACTGCACATTGCTGCAGATCCTGTTTGGGTCTCTGTTTTAGCTCCAGAGTGAAACATCTCACTTCTATACTATCTTTGTTAGGAGTCACACATGCGCAGTCGCTAGGTAAGATCCCATCAGCTAGATAACTCTTTCTCCAGCTTTGGTTAGCACAAGGCAGGATTAGCTGGCAGACTTCTAAACGAGGGACACTTGTGGAATACCTGCAGAACAGGGACATGGAAGTAGTTCTTTTGGAGATTATGGGGAACTGATGTGTGCTGTTCAGACAGTCTTGCCCCAACTGCTAAAAAAAAAGAAAATCCTAAAGGAAACACTGGGCATTGACCACATCTCTTTTGGGTTTAGACCTACTTTCTAGGAACTCGATTTGCAGGTCCTCTCTGCTGATGGAGACTGCGTTGAAGCCCTGCGTCGGCTCCGTGTCCTGCTCCAGGCACCCGGTGGCCAAACAGTGCAGCAGGCTGGTTTTACCCGCCCCATCCAGACCCAGAACCAGCACCTGTGTCCCTGCTGACTCCACAGACTGAGACTGCAGAACACAGACAAGTACACGGCAGATTAAGACAGCTGCTTCTTTACTGATACCATAACTATACTCACTTCATACATGTCTATGTTTTTATTTGGATGTGTTCTGTAACTAACTACATTCTGTTGCTCTGTACTTGTGACATGTGCAATGACAATAAAGTTGAATCTAACGTAACTGTTGTGATTAATGACCCGTGTCCACTTGTATGCTGTTGGAGGTTATGCCCTCTACTGCAAATCAAATCTTCCCTTGAGGGACAAAAAAAAGGCGATGAACCAAGACATTGTTTTTTTGCCTACAATTATCCTATGTTTGATAGACTAATTATTAGATTTATCAATAAAATAATCTGTCACGTAAGGCTTGTGTCACATGGACGTGCAAACAGTTTTGTTGTCGTTACTTAGAATTCCACATGAGGGCGGAAGAACCCTATAGCTAACATATCCAAAAGGCTAATATGACATACAGAGTTTCTAAGGAAGAATGGAAAAAAAAACCTCCATGGACTAACAATTAGTTTTAATATTATTGTTAATGTAGGTATACGTTAGGGCTGCAACAAACTATTATTGCTTAATCTGCTGATTAGTTTTCACTGTCACAGATACTAAAGAAAACCACCAAATATCTATATTTGACAGCATGGAAAAAAAGGCAATTTTGGAATTTTAGTTTGAAAAAAACCAAACATTGTCACTTGTCTTACTAATTAGGTCCTACACTTCCCAGAATTCTCCACAACAATCCCCAGAGAACTTGCATGCACTTGTTGCTGTTGTTTAACCATTAAACTAAAAAGGGTATTTATCTAGTTGTAGTAGTAGTTTTTTAAACTCTGGATGATATTCATAATTATCCAGCCAATCCTAAAAAAACAACTATATTGATAGCTGCTGTACTCTGATCTGTTTCGGGCGTTTCTTCTACTGAGAGTGACTGGCTAGCTACCTCAAGCTCATGCTAATACTAAACCACTTTTAGGTGAAGTTAAATGTGTAGGCACATTTAACTTCACCCAAAAACTGTTTCTGCCTCGGTCCTTCCTCTGTCCTAAGAACGTCAGGATATCAATTTTTTGAAAACAAGTTTTAATGTCGGCCTTTATGATACTACACTGTCCAAACAACTGTTTCCAGGACAATATGTAGTTTTACCTTCGAAGCTTGAGCAGCCGCAACAGGAGCAGCAGCAGCGGCCACAATAGTGTGTTCAGCCGTAGTTCCCGCTCTTCTCGCCTGTGCCTTTTCCTCTTCTTCCTCTCGAGAACTTTTACCGTCTTTCTCCGGCCGACTTTCAGGCTTCTTCTCCCCGGAGGAGGACGCGTAGTTCCATATCAGATAAGCGACTCCCCCCGCGATAACGACGGAGGTGCCGAGGACACCGGCTTCCTTGAAACCGAGCATGGTGCTCAACCGCCGGGTTTTACTTTCCAACCTGTTGCTCTTTATCCGTCCTTTTACGCCATTGTTGTACTTTTAGTTTTTTTTTTCTTTGCGTCCACCTTGTTGTCCTCCTCCTCCACTCAACAAGTGGATTAGCAGACAGGAAGCGGAGGAGGAACTCCTCAAAACGATGTTTCCGGAATGAAGTGCGCCGCTTTTTGTTGATGCAGCGTTACAATCCCACCGCATGAGGGCGCCATTGTTCCTAAAATATTTCATTATAAACAGCTTTTTAACAAACCTGAGATCAATCAAGTAATTAGAACCAGTTACTCAAGTACGGAATTGAGGTACTTGTACTTTGAGTGTTTGTCTGCTACTTTATTCTTGACAACTGAAGTTACTAGTTATTTTGCATACTAAGATTTAACACACTGCAATTTTCAGGTGGTCTTATTTTTAATTGAAATGTGACACAATCTGCCAATGCTGTAAAAATACTCCATACTGTGTTAACTCCAATGACGTTTCAAGAATTTGATAAAAGAAAATTCACAATTTTAGTGTAGGAAACTCTTTCCTTGAGTACTTTTACTTGCGCTTAATGCTCAAGTATACTACCTTGTACAGCCAATACAGTGAATACTGGGTCCGAATACTTTCTAAACCACTGAGTGGTTAAAGAAGTAGGCTAATTTTGATCTTTTCATTACTCATGGGATTAAGAATGGCAAGAAAAATCAATGAATGGAAACGAAATGCACGTAGGCCTACCATTAATAGATTTGGGTGTTTGTTGGGGTTTTCTATATAGACAACAGATCCCTGCAAAGGTTTGAAAAAAACAGTTGAGTGTCCTCACAAAAGACAAGACAGTCCAGATTGTGAAGTCAACCCTTTTCTTACTCAAACCTGCAATGTTGAAGTCAGGAGTAGGCCTAAAACACGAAGGTGAGGCAATCATGAAATACATTTATTAACAAATTAAAGAATTCCATTTAAACAACAGATGCATAATGAGGAAAAATCAACTAAAATCAAACTGTTTATCAAATCCAAAAGGTATTTTAACTGGATGAAAAAACAAAGGCCAGAACTTCTTTGTGTATCTGAAAGCCATCCGTCCTCCCTACCCATCATATTTGAAAGGTGCTGCCTGGTTGGTCCTCTTCATCAGCATCTTCTCCTGTTTCTTAGGAGCACTCAGGAGCCAGGCCTGGAGCTTGCTGTCATCCCGAGTCACCCCGAGACTCTTCTGGGTCCGAGCCCGCAGTGAGGGAGGCCTCTTTCGCTGCCCAACCCCAGTTTCCTGGACCTGTTCTGCCCCGGAGCTGTAAGACTCCACTGTCTTGGCCTTTCGATGCCTCCTGGACTTGGGCGCCTCCTGGAAGTTGCTGTAGCTCTTCTGCTTGATGGAGGACAGGAGCCTGGCCCTGCTGCTGCTGCTCTCAGCCTCAGCGTGCTTCTCCATCTCATCCTCATCCTCATCCCCATCCTCATCACAATCATCAACAGACTTCTTGCCTTTGTTCTCCTGTGAGAAAGTCTTCTGCTGCCAAGTGATGAACTCTGACATGCAGTCTTTCAGTTGGGCGGAAAATGTCCGATGGGTCATGGTGGCCTGGCAGCTGGCCTCCGTCGTGGCCTCCTTGAGCTGCTCGTAGTGGTTCTGGATGTTGGAAAGCTCCTCCAGGATGTCTGCAGAGATGAGATCCTGGACTGCTGTGCTCCTCCCAATAAACTCTGTACACACGGCATCCCTCTTTGGCTTCATCTGCTTTTGGAAGATGAGAAAATGCGGCATGGCTGTGTAGTGTATGGCTTTGGTTGCAACAAGCTTTTCGTATATGTAAACAACATCTTGATGCCCATACTTCAATGAGTCCTTGATAAACTTCTGGATTGGAGTCCAGTCCCTCAGAGCGAGTCTGATCTTCACTGGTGGAATGGCAAGTTGTGTGTGGTACAAACCAAACATCAAATACAAGCCTCCCACCCGAACCTGGTAGCTGTATGGAGGCAGGAAGTACTTGACGGCTGTGGCCAGCGCTACTCTACAGAATCTCTTCAGCTCAGCCACACTGGAGATGCCTCTGAAAACATCTGAGAAGCTCATCTCCCTCCAAATGGCTGAGAACAACTCGTACCTGACTGAGTCAGTGTGCTGGAAACGAGCCAGAAGTTGCTCCACATCTTCTGTCAGAGGATTGTAGAAGAAATCCGAGTAAACCGGCGGCTTCCGAGGCATCCTGCGCGCAAAACAATAACCTCAGATATGACTGAAACTCTGAAAGAGCTCTGAACGGATTCACGGCAGGTGAGGCTCGTCATTGGCTAATTACCGGAGAACTACGCCCACAAGTGGAAGGAGCCAATCATGGCGATTAACCATCAGGTGTGGTTTACCTGGGTGTTAAAACACGAGATCGTGTCCCTAGTAAATTAAATATATTTCTTTGTTGAATATTACTTCAACAACAATAATTATAATCCCCAAAATTAACTTAATAACCTATATGTTTACCTTTTGAAGTATAGCTTCCTAAAATAAAATATATCATAGACCTAACATTTATATGGCTGGGGAAATGCATCTCCTTAAACGCATCTACAAAAGATAGCGGTAGTCTGTCTTTATAGATTGGAATATGGAGATTAAAGAGGTGAAAAAAAAAAGATCAAGATAATCTCATTCGATTATTTGAAGTTGCAAATTCCTCAAAATTGGCTTTTTTGTCAGTATATGTATAAGACATATTTACCTGCTTTCATTCTGGAGATTCATATTCTGTTCTATTATTTAAAAAATGGTTCATTATATATGGAAATCATGTGCACGTTTGCAATCAATATTACACGCACCCCCAGGGGGCTCCACTTGCTATCTTTTTTTTTTAACTAAATGAAACATCAACTGCATATCGAATGCTAATGAATCCTTTAAAAAAAACAAAACCTTGCAGTTAAAGTAGTAGAGTAGTAGCCATCTAGTTAAACGGAAACACAGAGGCCATGTAATTAAGAGTTTTATTAAGACTTAACAAAAGGGGAAACCTGTTTGGTCTTAAAAACATGCATCGGACAGAATTCAATTTAAGAATTTAAATTATTTGCTTGAATTTAGACCAAGACAGGGACTGAAAAATAAAGATTCTTTAACATTGCATCTTGGCAGCTGATTGGAAGTGAAGAGAAGAGACGGTTAAAGGAAAGCAAACAGCCAGAGAAGGTATCTCCTAATACTCCGACCCAAGAAATATTAAGGACAGTTCCACCAAAATTTAACTTTGAGTTACTTTGCAAAAGTAGTTTGTTTTCATAACTGCATAATTAACAGTAAGGAAAATGCAACACCGACATGGCACGGAATTAAATGAAACTGTGAGGTCTTAAAGTCAGCAGTGACATGATTTTAATGATTTAGTTGAAACAATGGAATAAAAGTTTGATGGATCTACCGAACAATCTATTTTCATATTTTATAGACATTTACAGAGGTTTCTGAATGCAGCATCTCTGTGAAATCCTGATATATTACAGGAGGACAATAGAGGAGAACATTTCGATAAAAAAAGAGCACCAGGTAACAGCGAAGAAAAAGCATTTCCCATTCATCGGACCATTTAATGAAAAAAGAACTCTGATTTCACTGTGAACTCAGAGGGTCACGGGTAAAAAGAAATCTTTTAAGAAACAATCTGCTTTCGCTAAGATACAAAAAGTTAATTTCAGTGGAACTGTCCTTTAAATACACTCTCTCTCTCTCTCTCTCTCTCTTCTGTACTTTTAACACCACAAATTAATAACATAGAAGAGAAGAGGGGAGCTTTTGGTTTGACATATTTATATGAATGGCCATAACAAAAAGTTCAATTTAACTTGAAACATAAAAAAGAGAAAAGCTTATGATTTCTTGGTGAGACAGAGTATCCCATATCCCCTCTGCCTGATGTGTTGCTTCCCTCTGACTACCAGCCTCCTTTGCCTCCCTTCTTCTTCTTCTGTGGTGCCTTCTTGCGTGTGGCCCCCGAGGCTGCAGGTTTCTGCTGCCGTGGGGGGACCACGTTGCTGGCGGCGGCTGAAGAGGAGCCGGATGCAGACCCTGGTCTGGGGGAAGTAGGGGGGCTACTGGCTGTCTTACTGGCATCCCTGAACAGAGGAAGAGCAAAAAACGTGTCAGAGATTGCTCTCAATGACATATTTGTTAATTCTGGGAACATTTTGAACCTATAATACACCGGTAAACTCTTCAAACTAGTTGAACTGAGATGTTTGGAAAACCTTATGCCATGTGTCATTCTATGCCCTTCAAGTACTTTCAAGGAGTAGTTGGAAATACGTATTTGCTTTCTTGTCATTAGATGAGAAGAAGCCCTTGGGCAAAGGCACCAAACTCCCAAATGCTCATCCATGTGCTGTCCCCTCACTCTGACATCTCTCCATTAGTGCATGTATAGGTCCTGTTTGTGAATGTGTGTGTACTTTGGGCCTGTCTGTGTTGACACTGCCTGACTTTTCCAAGTATAGAGATATTTCAGACCTTCTTAGCATATGGATTTCTACTTTGGCTACTTTGGCCTAAATTACACACAAGCCGTTTCTTTTGCACAGCCGCTGGACATTCCCACTGAGGATTCATTGGCAGGGAAACAAAAGGACAATTTTGAGTGCTTTTCCCTCCATTAGCGGAGTTGATTATGGGGTTTCAATTACAGGAAATTGCACCCAGACAACTCCACTCGAAAGTGATGTGCATACTCACAATTCAGCCGAAGCTCCTGCCGTTGCTCCCTGTGTGCCTTTTCCTATTTGCTCCTTCTTCTTTCCCTTCTTCTTGCCTCTGTAGTAGGAACGCTCCTTCATGGGCATCCACCTCTCAGGGTCAGGGGTACTTTTTGGGTCATAGTTTTTGGGCAGTTTGCCTAAAAGAAAAGAACATGAAGAAATCACTGCAGGGTGGCGCTCAGCACAGCGTGAGTAAATAAATGAGACGCCTCTGTGGTCATTAACTACCGTAATTCCTCAAAAAAAAAAAAACGGTAGTCAATTAAACGCTGGGCCTCTGATAGTGGCCGGGGCGTAGTCAACACGGACAAATATAGGCCCGACTTAAGTTAAAGCTGGGGGAAAAAGGAGTGTGGATAATCACCTAAGTGCCTTTCATATAATGTGTTTTCAAGTTTATATTTCAACCAATTTAATTTAACAGATTCAACACTATATTCATGGTGTTTTCCACACTTTGTTTTTCTGGATTATGGTATGGTATGCCTACTCATGTAAAGTATTATTGTCCTACCAGTATTTTAGTGAAGGCGGATGTATGTGTCACTGAGACAAGTGTAGTTTGTAGTAACGTACAGGTGCCAATAGATGGCAGTGGCCACATTGAATGTGACATCTAGTGCTAGTGACAGACTTTGTCGCCCTTCTGGCTGTGGTTGTAGGGTGATATATTGCAAATGTTTCCTAAAAAATGAATGATCTGTCCACTGGAACGGTATGGCTTTTAATTTAAAACGGTATATTTAAAACAATTATACTTATCAAACAGATGGAATTAGAAATAAAGGTCTGCCTCTAACAAAAGCCTGCTTCAAATAAAAGCCTGTTACCTTCTGCAGTTCAGGCAAATAAAGGCCCCCGGTTTTTATATGAGGATTTACAGTATCTGCATAATGTATCTGTAGCTTGTATAAGAGGGAAAATAAGCTCTACCAACTGCCACTTTGCTCGGGGTAACCTTGCCCCTTATGAGGGTCTAGATTCCAGATCGGCCCATCTGAGCTCTCATTTTCTCAAAGGCAGAGCAGGATACCCAGGACTTGGTTTACACCTATCACCATTTCTAGCCACTGGGGGACCACAGGCAGGCTGGGGGAACTCATTAATGTCAAAAAACATCATAAAGTGAAATTTTCATGCCATGGGACCTTTAACAATTCTTGACAGCAAGTGCCATTTAGTATTATTTTGGAAATAATCTGTCCCCAAAACAAAGTTTGATTAACGGCATACCTCTCTTTTTCTTCTTCTTCTTTTTAATCTCTCCTTGGCTGTAAAGAGAACAAAGACTTATTAGATTAAAGGAAGTAAAAGATCATCCTTCTCACTCTGCTTAATACATTTTTAACACAAAACAGGTATTTAAATCTAGAAAATGTTGTGAACATTAGAATGCTGATGTGGAGTAATAAGGGGTTTACATTTGTTCTTTTGGAAGGTTTTCTCCTGGGACCTTAGCAGCTTTTTTCCTGACGTAGTTGGCTCCGTGGGAGTTCTCCAGCTCGTCCACGTCCACATTTAAGGCCATTGTGTCTGCGGATGGTAGGTGCTTGCTGAGGCTGGAGAGGACTGCTAAGGACACAACTGTTTCGACACAACTCTTGAAATGTACATTTTAATTTGCGTAATTGTCATGATGTCATCTGAGAGTCCTATGCTAAACCCTTTTGCATTATCATTGTTAGGAAGGCGCTAGGCTCGCTCAAAATGAACTGCGCCTCGCCTGTAAAGTGGGCGAGAGCAGGCAGCAGCAGCCGGGGGGGCGGTGACAAAAATCCGCTCTCAAGTCAGACAGTTTCCAGCGGTTTCCAGCAGCCTTCAGGCTGAACAGGAAGTGACAGAACACTGTGGTCCTTGTTTTATCTGATCGTCAATCCAAAACAACAATGTTCATATATTCCTAACACCCTCACATTTGAGTAACTAAAATCGGTAAAATGTTGGTGTTTTTGCTTGAAAATGATTGCAGATTAACAGAGCACCAAATTGCAAATTACTAGGATAAATTAATAAATAGATAGCTTTAGTGTCTTCAATCGTTTCAAAAGGTTAAAGGATACGATTTGGCTTTGTCTGTGTCCACCAGAGAATACGCCGAGATGAGTTGTGCCAGTGTGTGGATGTCGTTGGTGTTTTGCCTGTTTCAAGAAAAATGAAACAAAGTTAGCTTCATTGTTATAAAAGCAGGAATTTCAACAAATGAACACAAAAACTGGAAAGTTTAAAGGTTGCAGTCACTCACAGATGTGCTGCACAAATATGTAAGTGATTAATATTTTGCCTTCACAGACTTTAATTTGTTATCTTATAATTTCTTTTTTTCCTGCTCTATATGCACATTGGAATGTTTATTAAGCAGTTTAAGAACCTGATAAACATATGAGCTCCACTACATCATGCCGACAAGACATTCATCGACATAATTCATTTCCCAGCCCCTTACCATCACAACCACATGCCTAACCTTAACCCTTACCTAATTCTAACCCTAAAACCAAGTGTTAACTCTCAAACAGCCCTTTAGAGATGTAGGGTCTAGCATTTTGGCACGCATGCACACGCACGCACGTAACTCACTTCCACAGCTGCTCCAGATCACTAATGGCTTCTTTTTTCCGTCCGTACTTCAGTTTGAAATTGGCAGCTTCTCGTACAAGTGCCAAGTGTGCAGCAGATCCGGGCTGTGGAGGACGAAGGCAGGCTGATTACACAGTGGAAACATTCAGATGTCACAACTGAGTTCATGTGTGGCTTTGTCTTGTCAGAAGAAAGGATTACCCACAGCCTGAGCTACAGTATAAGTGGCGATGGGCAGCATTTGTTGTTAAAATTGGACTTCATCCCTGCTTTGATTTTTTTTTTATGAAGCACTCAATGCTGTAATGTTTCTGCACTGCACTTCCTGCAATTACCCATCAATCAAATACAGAGGGTTTAGGTGACAGTGTATTGTTCCCTGAGAATGGTTGATACATTTTGAGTTTGTGTAATTCAATTATATTTATAGTATCAAGTCATAACAAGAGTTATCTCGAGAAACTTAGACACTTAGACAGAATAGGTCTAGACCACACTATAATTTACAAGGACCGAACAGTTCTAGTAGTTCCCTTCAGGGAAATCAACAGTGCGACAGTGGCGAGGAAGAAACCTCAGACAGATCCAGGCTCTTGGTGTTGAAAAGTAGAGTGGCAATAACAGTCTCACAGTAAAAGATAATGGAACAGTGACTAAAAATAGTAGTTTTTAGAATTCATGGCATAGCATTGACTGCACAGCATTACAAGGCACAGTCGAGCAACAGAGAAAGTGGCAATTGCTGCCCAAGTTGGCTACCCAGTTCACAGGAAGTCACAGAAGAATCACTATTGTGTTATATCAACTTGCAACAGACTTTTTTGAGTTCAAACGTGAACATCGGCCACAAACCTGTTCAGACTGGTAGTGTTCAATAGCTTGTTTGAAAATCTCAATAGCGCTGTCAATGTCTTCTTCGTGGGAGTACATCGTTACCAGAGCTGAAATCTAAAGGAGTCAATGACACAGTTTAGATGAACGCTTTGGAATAAAAGAGTTGACACAGTTACCATCATTGAAAGAGACAATGTTGCAATACAAAAATGGTCAGAGATGTATCTAAACAGGGTATAGT
The DNA here is from genome assembly GCF_008692095.1 of Etheostoma spectabile. Classification (NCBI taxonomy): domain Eukaryota; kingdom Metazoa; phylum Chordata; class Actinopteri; order Perciformes; family Percidae; genus Etheostoma; species Etheostoma spectabile. The sequence goes on from NC_045742.1 coordinate 5,496,355, forward strand.
TTTCATTTTAGACCTACCATCCCTGATTTGTGCTTGAACTCTTCAATGGACCTTAGAACATCACAAGCTTTTGTTACATGACCTGAGGACCAAAAGAAAGACCCAAAAACTGAGTATTAGAACACAATTGCAGCTATCGTGACCATATAAAAGCCCATGTTACATATTATCAGAATTAAAATCACTAGAAACTAATGCTTATTTCTAGAAAACTGAAGAGTTAGACATCAATTTTTTGGAAAACGTCATTCTTCCATTAAAGGTTGTATGTTCTTCTTGTTCATAAATATTTTAGTACTCTAAATAAAAACTGAATCCAAATTTAACAACAAAATATGCTTTAAATTTGACAAAGATATTTATGTGTTTAATATAGGAAACTGAAGTAGAAAAGTACAATCTGACCGTGTGACATAATAGCTGTAAAGATGTGCCAGTACCTTGTATTACATAGAGTTGTGCCATTGTTAGTTTGATGCCAGATGCACTCTCTGGATGTTGGTCTGAGAATTGCTGGAAAAAAAGTCAAGACAGCATGACTGAAAATACAAAACACTGAATGCATTTAAAACATAACTACTGGCATCACTTTTCACCAAACAAGAACTAAATACATTTTCGTGAATCCCCCTTGACAGACCAATAAGGCTTGCAGCTACGGATGCATGAGCTCCTAAAACAAATCTAGAATCATATTAGTATTACTTATTCCAGTCACGTCTTACACTTAATATGTTTTGGAGCTACAGACAGTGGGCAGTATGTGTCAGTAACTGTAAAACCATTTGCTGAGTGTTTAAAAGTGTCTGTCAATCCTATATGTACATACATTTTTTTAGTATGGACAGCTTATGTGGGAATGAAACATCAGCAACGTTGGTGCCTTTCTTTACCAGAAAGAAAAATAGCTTGTTTTTAGGATGAGAGCGAGTGAGACAACGGTGTTGGTTATTTCTACCTGGAGCAGCTCGATGGCCCTGCCGTGCTGCTTCTCCCTGCACAGTTGAGCAACCTGTATGAGGACCGGCCGCGGGTGACCCGGATTCTGAGACTGAAGACTGGATGACAGTTTCCTGCACTGGTCCGCCTGTTGACGGGGCACAGACGCACCAACAATGATCAGTAGAGAAATCTAAAATTCTGGAAAATCAGCCATTACTGTTACCTTCGTAATGTGAACCCTAACAGTTTTTAGCTACCTGGTTAGTGTACATGGCCAGGAGGGCTTTGTTGAAGTCAATGGCCTGCAGCTGCTTCTTCGCCAGCTTGTATTCAACACCTTCAGCGTTTGTCAGTTTCACCTTTTTCTTGGAGTCAAACACGTTTTGGTCCTATGAAAACAGACAGCGTTTAAATGAAAATACACTTCATCCAGTTGGAGTTTGGCTTTCACATCTGTGGATAGTTGTTAACGGGTTATTTCTTTTTACAGTGCAGTTTATTCAGTATATTGAACACAGCGGTGCACATTGGGAAGTGAGTAAGTCTGAGGTTTACAGTGAGATCACAATGATACTTTGATGATGAAATGTTTTAGTTGGTTGGATTGTCACACACCCACCTTGTTTATTGTAATGATATTGTTGGCAGTCACAGCAAGCAGCCCTACATCTGATGGCCTGCAATTTAGAGCATATTATTGAATATCTATTTGACATCTGCTATGTAGTACTGACACATACTACTGGCACAAATGTACACACTGCGTGTACCATCACAACACAAATTCAGAATAGAATAAAAAACATTATTTGAACCTGTGCGACATTCGCTTCCTCTGCTTCTGAGAGTGAGTTAAATGTGATGATCCCTGCACTCACTTGAGCTTGATGACCTGGTTGTAGAGCTGCAGAGCGTCGTCTGTCCGACCTTGTAATTGCATGATGTACGCCATCTGAGAATGGATGACGGCCAGCTCTGACTCAATGTCCTCCTCAGTCACATCCTGAAAGAGACAAACCAGCAATCAGAGGGATTATGCTGGGGGAATTCATATAAGCATTAACATTGATTGCAAATTGAACAAAAACACCCTAATTCCTATTTAATCAATTTCTAGTGTGAATGTTTTCTTCTCACATCCTCATCTACCTTGGTAACATCTCAACTCAAACAAATATCAATTTCAAAACCAGACTATTTCTGGGAATCAAAAATTTACTTCACTCTCCAGATTAAAAAATAAATAAATAATGACTTCCATGATCGTTTTAAATTATATCAGTTAATACTAGGGGTGAGGAAAAAAAAAAAATCAAAACAGCATTGTTTTGCAATATTTATTGTAGCAATACTGTATCAATACAGAGACGCCAAGAATTAATCTATTATATTTGTGTTGGTCAATTTGTCTGCTAGATAATCCCATTTTGCAGCAATAAACTTGAAGTGAGGTGAATAAACAGAAATGTTAACAAAGTTTCCTTTTGGGGACAAAATTAGAAAAAAGGTAATAAATTGGAATATATATCGCAGAATATTGCAATATGTCTAAAATCGCAATAATATTGTATTGTGACATAAGTATCGTAATGATATCGTACAGTGAAGCCTCTGGTGATTCCAACCCCTAGTTCATACCCTGTTATTATTTTTCACTTCATGATCTTTCAAGATCAATTTACAAAAATGTTTAGTTCCACAAAGTGTGTCACGCCATCTCTAATACATCTTCCACTGTCTGACGAAGATGTTACAAATTAAAACTCTCAATTTCCTTGAAAATGGATGAGATTTGATGAATTAAGATTTAGAAGAAAAAAAAGCAACACTCACAGAATCATCTGCCAACGAGACTCTGCAAAGCTCTGTGAAAGAAAAGCAATCAGTTCAATTTAAAATCGAGAATGAATAAAACAGCACCTTGACAGAGAAGGCAGAACAGAATGGGACTGACCCTCTGCTTGTCGTAGTTTATTGAGTGCCTCTGTAAGCTGTCCTTGGCCAATCAAAGCGCAGGCAGCATTGTAGCACAACTCGTACGTGGACTCGGGAAGACCTAGATCTTCCTGCAAAAGAAATTATAAGTTAAAATCCATATAAAACAACAATTGCACAGTAATTTGCCTGGCGACAGATTCAGTCCACTCGGTAACTTTGAGGTGAGCATGATCGAATTGTCCAAGCTCTTCTTCTCCTCTGGTATTTATACTAGTTAACAACAGATGAAGAATAAGCTGAATATAAGCATGACTCCAGAGTCATTTGTTATGCACAGCATTCCAGAGAGACAAACTGTTCCAGACTTTAAACTAGGGATCGACAAAAAATGGATTTTTTAGTGCCAATGCCAATATATATATATGTTTTTTTTTTAAATCAGCCTTAGCCGATGACCGATTTCTTGAGCCGATATTTGGAGCCGATACTGCTTTTGCTCTCTCAATTTACATCATAAAGATATAAACCCTGCCACACTGGATTTTTTTCGGAATCTGCTCTGCCTTTTCTTTAAAAATAATAAACAAAAACACAGATCAGTGTCACTTCTGCAATCATCTTACATTCATATCCCCCAAATGATGTGTGCAATGTGCATAATATGGATGGGTGCACTGCATATGGTTAACTGTGTCATCAACATCTACAACACAGCCTTGATGTTGCATTGCTTGCTGACATATTATCAGACTAATATATCACTATTATATTATTATAAGATAGATATAAATTAGGTCATCACAAAATGTCCTTTGTCAACACATTTAAATAATTTAAGAAAACAATAAAACTGAAAAATAGCCATTGAAATAAAGTGCTTGATTTGTAATTTAAGACTGCCATGGTGCTAGTGGTGGAGGGGTCTGCATGGTCTGCACGTGAACTGCAGCCTCTCTAGCACCATAGAACTGCCTGTGGACGCCTGCCTGTAAATAACGCCAGAGAAAACTATCGGCCAGTGCTGATAAAATCAGGCTATTACAACTTTAAACATGCTTGGCGTACAGAAATATTAACACTTTTGCAATCAATTTGTTGTTTCTCATTCGTTTCAAGACGGAAACCAAGACTTGGTCAACAACACAGAAAAGTTGATAAACTACAGCACAGTGGCTTCAAAAAGTCCAAAATAAGAAGTTTCTAGGAGTGCTTACCAATGGAGTTTCCTCCCACTGACTCATAGAAGCCACCACAGCAGCGAGGTTGGTTTTCCTCTCCTCCTCGTACTCATCCTGGGAATTCCTGATCAGATCTGTGTAGACACTCTTGCAGTCATCGTAGCGCTCCAGTCTGTACAACTGGAAAAGGAAAAGAGAGAGAGCTCCAATCAGGAGTGTTTCAGTGTCAAATTAATGTCCAAATGTGGTTTCAAAAGGTTCTTGTGTTCGATGTAACCTATATCACATGTTACATGGATGGATAGGAAGATATTCATTATTAATATTCAATATTGCATATACAGCAATTTATGAGCTCATATCCTAGATTGTGAGGACAAATTGTGTGTTCTGTAAGATGCTCCACATCAACAAGGGGGTGGGCAGGAACCCTGCTTTCTTTTTTCATTTCCCAAGGCTCAAAAGTATACTGTCTAAAAATCAAAAGCATACAGCAATAATATAGTTTTCTTCAGCCTTACCACTTGACCGTAGAGCTCCTTCAGCTTGTCTGTTTGTTCAGGAGCAGCCTCAATGGTCTTCAGGGCACTATCCACTCTGTTCAGCCGGTACTCGCAGTACGCCTTCTCAAACACAACTTCACTGAGAAAGACCAGTAATACAAATAATTTCAATAGGGAGATGGAACCAACAGCAGGAAATGGAAGCAAATAAAGTAAGCATGTAATGTTAGTTATGTGTGTAAAATATGTAACAAGCACGGCAAAAGTTTTATAAAGTCATAATATTCTTTAAGCGTTTTGACAGCAAACTAAAAGACAATTTTATTTAACTAAACAATTACTTTGTCAATATTTTTTTTAACACATTAGACAGAGCTTCAGAGCTTATGCTCCTTCAGTGTAGTGGAACAGGCGTTTTTTGAGGATTTGAGGTTTGCAGATACACTATGTTGTTTATAAAAAAAAATTAAAGATATTTTGTTTTGCATTTGTAGGTGTATATATATGTCATGTATATATACACTACGTCATTTAGCTGACGCTTTTTTATCCAAAGCGACATACAATTGCAATATATCAGAGGTCGCACGCCTCTTAACACTAGGTGTTAGGTGTCTTGCTCTGGTTGGCTGATGTATCGCAGTGGGAATCAAACCCAGATCAGCCACATCAAAGGCATGTGTCCTATCCACTGCGCCATCACCACCCCCATATACATACATACACTGTATGCATGCCATCTTCCTGTATTTAAGGTACGATTTATTGTCTACTGTTTTCACTCAATTAAGCACTTTCACCTGCTTTTTTACAACTTTTTTACAAAGCAACTTGAATAATAAATGAAACAATTACTCTATAATGGAATAACACGTCAAATGCCTTTTTTGTCTGTTCAACAGTCCAAAAAAACAACAAATATTTAATTTACAATCACTTGACAGTGAGTAAACCCTAACATTTGACAGGCGGAAACCAATGAGCAAAGATTGCTGCATGCATTTTGCTTTATTAAAATTTTTTAATAAATAATTAAAGAAAAAGTGTCCTGCCTGTTTAATCAGATACTTGTTCCAGTGCAAATTTTAAGAATGCATATTTACTAATCAACACGTGTAAAAAGTTATGAACATAACCACACAATTAGTTGATTACCTGCCGAGTAGTTTTGAATGTGTGTTCATTACATTCAGCGCCTCTTTGAAGCTGCCATTCTGAACAAGACAAACTATTTTACAGTGAAGGGCCGTCACATCGTCCCTGTTTTCTTGCAGAACTGTGAGAGAAGAGGACACAAACACACATCCAATAAAAAATCAGAAGACAACTACACACTGAGATACTACTGACTGAAAACAGCAGTATTAGAAGAAGAATCAGCCGTCAATAAACGTGTCTAACGGTTTGGTAACAGCTGACTAAAAGCTGGTTAGCTGGTGACCACGATCGGTTAGCTGCAAGGCTAGGGACACGTCACTAATCAGGGAAGGAATGGTGTATTTCTGGAGCATAATATTGACTTATAACTTTACATAAACCCAACATAGAACAGTTGGATTTGTAGCAACAACACGTAAGTATACAATAAGGAGTAGAAATTTGGTATATAAAGATAATTACGTTTTTGAGAGACCTGACATGTAGATGTCTAACTACCGTTAGCCTAGCCACATGCTAACAGCTGTCATGCAGCTGGCCCTAGCTTAGCCAGTAAACTCCGCTGATTGGAGGCAGAAGATATGAACCGTATGTCTACTGTCTGGCCGACGCTCCAGTTTTGTTTGAGAGCAACAATGACAGACGAAAGTACCTACTTTTAGTTAGAGCTTTAAGGGCTCTTGTAAAGTCTCCATTCTGACCGCAACGGTTAACTTCAGTCCACAGCGAAGCCACCGAGACCCCTGCATTCGCCATCTTCGCTGAATGGGCTCATAGTCGGCGGAAGCAGAATGTTTACACTACCGGGTCAAGGACAATTGTATTTATTAATTTTAAAATAAAATAAATTCCAAAAACACAAAACAAAGATTAGTGATAAACTACAACGTGTTTCAATGTTAATGAAAAGTAGATATTTTGGTGATGTTAGCTAGCTAGTTAGCTGTAAGCGTTTTCACTTGGCAGTGACGCATGCAAATGATGCCTTCACAGCCAACTTATAAATTCGTCTTCCCATAGTAGGCATTAGGAAGGTGCTACAGCATTTAGTGGATCTATCGAGCTATCTATTAGAGTTGTGTAATTAATCAATTTTGATCCTGATTTCAATTTTGGCCCCTAAGGATAACAAAAAAAATTTAATTGAGATTTTTTTTTTTGCAGATTACATTTCGCAAGTAAACTCTTTTTTGTCTGTGTTCTGATGGAGGATCAAAAACGTTCAAAGGCAAAAGTATTAATGGAAATTTCCCAGTTTAAGGTGTTTTCACTGATGATTTGTTTAACTGTTTTTTACTGTACTTTAGGTACAATAAATGCAACATGTTTCCAAAAGTCAATGAATAATCAAGTTAAATAATCGAGGCCTCTCCATCCATCCATCCATCCATCCATCCATCCATCCATCCATCCATCCATCCATCCATCCATCCATCCATCCATCCATCCATCCATCCATCCATCCATCCATCCATCCATCCATCCATCCATCCATCCATCCATCCATCCATCCATCCATCCATCCGACATTTCTGGTAGCACTGGAAGGCAGCACGACAGGCAGGATTGGAGGTTCGTTCGGACTCGGTCAAACTCGACAGCCGAAGAGGGGGGCACTGTTGTCATTCGTCAGGGCTGTCGAGCTTTTGTCCAGGAGAAATGGCTGGGATTAAAGGTAAGACATTTCCACTTTTAATTTACTTCAGAAAGCCTCTGAATTCCAGTTTAGTTTATATAACCTTATTCTAAAGACATTTGGACGCGTTTGTCACGTCCAGCTAGCTAACGCTAATGTGAAGTAGTCAGTCGCAGGGCCAATACAGTCGTTAGCATTATATAGCTAGCTAGCTGAATAGCCTTCCTTCCCTGGGCTAGAAGCAGCCGGTATTTAGTGCTCACAATTTACTGCATAATAACGTTAGTTGACGCACTGCAGCCATGTAACGTTACATTTTAACACCGAATTTAATGCCATTCCCTTTTATAGTATAATAACGCTGTAATTACAGTTATAATGCCAATGTTAGCTGCACCTGAACTTCAGTAACATTAACGTTAATCACAGTCGCTGATTGAGATGCTGTGCTTTTTGCAAGTGAGTTGGAATTATTGCTGTTAACAAGCAACCACGCTGACTGTATTGCTTTCAGAGTTTAACATGATGCCCTAATAGCATGGCTTAGATTTCAAATGTCGCTGTTACACGTGAAATCAGCTGATTCATCACATGGTAGCTAACGTTACAGTAGCCAGGGGCCCTGCTGCTACGATGTGATTGTTGAGGGTCTTGGGATTCACACGTAAAGAATTAGCGAGAAGCTATGTGATATTTCCCATAATGATATCAGCTCCTCTGTTTCTCTTGTAGCTCTCATCAGCCTGTCTTTTGGAGGGGCCATTGGCCTCATGTTCCTCATGCTAGGATGTGCCCTCCCTGTGTACGAGTAAGTACCACCATCACACACACACACACGCACACACACACACACACACACACACACACACACACACACACACACACACACACACACACATACACACACACAAACACACCATGTGAGCATGATATTGAGTGTGTGAGGGACACTTGGCACTCAGATGCACATTGGCTGATCCCATCACAGGTTTAGGGTTTTAGAAATGTGAATGCAGATCTGGATTAACCTGCTTTGGGGCTCCCTAACCCGCCACATGAGACAAAGACGTGTGTAAAATAACCTACCTATTACCCGATCAGTGACTTTTGTTTAGTATTTCATGGTGCAGTATTAAATGCGCTCCTGGTTTATTTGTGGTATGGTAATTTGAACATCATTTTCAGAGCAGTGACATAACATTTTCCAAGATGATTGAAAAAATAATATAGCAATATAAGGGTTATTTCTGTAAGTGAATGAACAACAGTCTCATCCACACTGCTTTTCTGTTTTTCATGGATGTGACTAGGTAAATAGCTGAGAAACTGGCCCCATTCTTAATCTTGTAAACAAAGCTCTGATCGGTTGACTGTTTCTCAAACCAGTTGAAACTGCAGCCATTTGGCAAAACACCAGAATCCTATTTGAATTCAAAGATCTGAAACCAGGCTAACATGTAAGCATAATGTCGGCTGAAATAACGACGGTCTAAGTGTGGTTGGTTGGATACAGCTGATTTGCCTATTCAAAACAACTCTGACAAGGTTCCAGTCCCAACATGATACCTGGAGCTACAGCCTAAGATTTGCTTCTTGTAATTTAATCTCATTTACATTTAAGCCATTTTCATTATATTAAACTTCAGCCTCAGTCCGGCAGAATGCAGGGCAATAAGGCTGTACATCTATTAGTGATATTTATTAGTAAAGTCTGACTGATATTATCAACCAATTGGAGCTTATAAATCGGTGTCTGTGTAATTTTTTACATTTTGTGTTGTTGGTTACTAACAGTAAGGTTTACTGTTTAAAACTCACTGTTAAGTTTAACTGTTCAACTCTATAATAGCCAAATGTAAAAGAGACCTTGTTTAGGTAAAAAAAAATAAAAAATAGGTATTAGGTTGTAGAAATGCAGCTCTTCATAAAATACACTAGTGAAGAAAGATAATGTACTGAGTTTAGTCCTTACGCCTTCAATTCACTTGACTGCATCGCTTCACGTGAGTATTTATCTCTCTCTCTTTGCAGCAAATACTGGCCTTTGTTCCTCCTCTTCTTCTACATCCTCTCTCCCATCCCTTACTGCATCTCACGGCGGGTGGTCGACGACACAGACTCGGCCAGTAACGCCTGCAAAGAGCTGGCCATCTTCCTCACGACGGGCATCGTCATCTCAGCCTTCGGCCTGCCCATCATCTTCGCAAGAGCTGAAGTAGTAAGTCACAGAAGCTTCTTAGTGCAGTTTACAGTAATGTCAAGAAAATGTAAACAGATTTGTAGTAAAATTATTTTAAAAGCTACATATCTGTTCAACCTATAACAACAAATGCAAAATGTAACATCAAAACCACATTATATAGTTTTGCTTCTTGGAAAAATGGTAATTGAAAGCATACATAGAGTAGAATGTCACCACACAAAGCCACCTGTCCTCTCATTAGAAACCTTAATCTGTCAGTTTTTGTAAAACACTGAGTATCGCTTGCTGGCTCAATTTTGACACCAGGAACTTGAGAAACTCAAAATAAGTCACTTTTTTCCTCATGTTTTGTCTCCCCCAACAACATCCTGTTTTACAAGAGCCTGATTTATTTACAGAACCAAAAACACAACCTGATACTAACTAAGTCTGGAAAGTACAAAATAAAATTATATATTAGAAAGTATAAAGTGTATTAAGTAAATGCAAAGCCTGATATAACGTGTTCCTCTGTGCCATAGAGCTCCATTGCTCCAAAAACTAGTATACACATCAGTGAGCCACAGTGTTGCATGTTCCTTTTTTGCCATGAACACAAACACTGAAGTTTATTTTGACAAAATCCCACATACACGGTCCTGCTGCCCTGAATACTCACTAGAGCACCAAATGTGGATTAAACCACAGCTGAAAAGAATCCCCAACAAATGCACTGTCCTCCTGTTTCAGTAATGTTTGCTAAAAAGTACACTGACCTCTTGTTTTAGGGAAATTATTTGTCCTTTTTGGGCTCCAGCAGCCGGCAGTTTGATTGGTTAAAATGACCACATAGCAGAGGAGCTGACAGGGCAGACAGATGTACCAGCTGCAGGAGGACATGATTAGCATTTAGCTAGTGGCTGCTGTTAATGTGTCATCCCACTGTGTTTCCTGAATATACAACTGTAGAGCAGCATGTGGAAGCGATTCTGTGAAACTGTTGCTGCTGACACCCGCTAGAGTTTGGCCTAAATATGCACTGCAGCCTGGCAGCGTGTACAGCAGCATTTGTTAACCTGAATTATTAATGCTTTGGTTTACAGATTGCCTGGGGGGCGTGTGCGCTCGTGCTAACGGGTAACATAGTCATCTTTGGGACCATCCTGGGCTTCTTCATGGTCTTTGGATCCAACGACGACTTCAGTTGGCAGCAGTGGTAAAACAGCAGAGGGAGGGGGACCTTAGTCGGAACTGTTCTTATTAGCGTTACAATTATTATTATGGTATTACTGTTTGGTTCTTCTTGTTGTTGTTATTTATATGATGACTGCCCATCCATAGACTCACACCAAACCAGTGCAATACTTTGTTTTTCTTCTTCTTTTTTTGTACCGCCTGCATCATATTGAACTGACACAAGTGGGATGGAAAATGCTGACTTTCAGTTGGATTTTTACTCCTTTTAGTTATGCTCGTTTGACTTCTGTGTTTTAGAATTTTTCTCAATTTGTGTGTTTCATTTTGAGCATTGTAGGCTGATGAACGCAACATGAACTGCTTATTTTATGTGTGTAAAAACATGTTACAATTGATCCAGTTGAATGTGGAACAAGGCCTAAAATGTCTTGGCTCCTTTCTTTATTTAGTAGACACTCTGAAAAGCTCTGGAAGAAGCTTTCTCCACACTGACTGTACAGATTGAGGTACATTTCCAGGCAAAGTGCTGAGTTGAGTGTAAATCAGCAGAATTCTGATCGTAGATCTGCCCATTCAAGCTCAGATTTCACCACTCGGGATGAGCAAAAGCTCTGTTTTCCATTTGGCTCGAGTCTTATTAGATTGAAACTGTGTCTATTTTTTCTCACAGAAGGTGAAAATTTAGCTGATAGCATGCAGACTTTTAATAAGCTTTCTGCTAATGTAATGCTACCAGCGCTAAGCTGTGAAAGTCTAGAAGATCAGTGTGTGTTTGTGAAAGAACTGGGCTGTTACTGCCACCAACCCTTCTCATCATTCGAACCATGTTATTAATCATGTATGTTTCTTTTTGGTTCCATGTTGGAAATATGTAATATGTTAGCTCTTCAATTTATTTAATGTCTGCAATCCAAGAAAGTCATTTACCATCACTTAAAGTAAGGAGACGGTGTTCATGAGAGGCAGAGTGTTTGTTTCCTCTCTGAACTTAGAGGCTAGGATTTATCCAAACACAGCAGAGATCAAATTAAACCGACTTGGGTGTCACCTAGATGCAGGCTGCTTATTCACTCTTATTTAACCTCACTCTAAGGGTAAGCGCCGCCGTGTCAGGTCAAGAAAGCATGACAAGCCTTTAGTAGTCGCCAGTTAGCGCAGGATTACCTTGGCAAGGCCTGGTCAGTCACTAACAACCCCTAAGCTTTAAAATGTGATTCCTTCAAAAAAAAATCTTAGTGTCAATGTATTTTTCTTTAGAAGCACATTAGGTCCAGATTTGGTCACATTTTCTGGCACCAGCATTTCCATGATAAAAAGTTATTTTACACAGTTATGTTTTATGATCTGTTTTGAAGTGTATCTATGTTCTCCGGCCTGCATGAAGGAAATATGTGAATTGGGTTGTGGAATCTGTCGGCAGCTTACAGCCTGCAGTCAGTCAGGTGTGGCGCTCCTGTTTAACTGCATTAGTGGTAGCTAAACAAGGAGTTTAGCATCTGCTGCCTCGTAAAGCACTGGTGCGTTGAGTGTTGAATGTTTCCTTTTTAGATGTTGATTTTAATTCCGTTTTTCGGGGGTTTTGTGGATGGTTCAGTTAGAAAATGTGCCCTCTGGAAGAGCCAAAACACATTTTTAATTTTTTTAATAATTTAAAAAAACACAAATTATGTGTTATAGGCCAACCCAGCATGTACTTTTACCATGGGTTTCCATACACAGCCGATTTCCATTCAACATCTAAGACATGCTCTTAAGTAAATTAACACTCATAATATCCACACTTTCTGACCCACGTTCAGAATCCCTTCTCCCACCAGATTTTAAAATCACACATATAAAAAAAGAAAAGAAATAGTTTGGGGAAAATGCTTGTTTGCTTTTCTTTTATGAGTTAGATTAAAGATTGACACCACTCTTATATGTGTGTGCTAATGGAGCTGTAGACGGGATTAGCCTATTTTAGCATAAAGACTGGAAGTAGGGGGAGACAGCTCTTAAATCACCTCTAAAAGTAATTATTGAACACATTGTATCTTGTTTTTTTAATCTCTTTGCAAATATAGAAAAACTTGACAAAATGACATTGCTGGGTAGATGGATTTGTGTGCTTTCACTATTAACTGTTGGATAAACTGTGTTTAGAAATAGTCATAGCGCATTTCTCCCTCTAAAACCACCATTTGTCCTTTTTATATCTCTGTCTGTGTGAGGATGAAACAAACAAGATGCAACGTGTTAATCAGTGAACTTTGTTGATAGGTGTTTTTTTTTTTTTTTTATTATTAATATGGCTGCTTACACCTGCCTCCAGTCTTTATGCTAAGCTAATCACCTCCCGGTTACAGCCCAATACTTAAAGCACAGCCATTAGAATATCTGTCTTCTCATCTAAGTCACATTAACAGCTACAATTTACAAAGACTAACATAAAGTGAAAATCACAAGTTGCCCACAGTATTTCCTACATCAGTTAAAAAATACTATGGGAAGAGAAAAGCATTGGACATCACCAGAGGGAATCCACGGCTAAAAATACAAATTAACATCTGGGTTTTAGCACAGGAAATTGGTATTACGAACATTAACATTTCTTTTGTCTGTCTCGTGACTCTTCCAGAGACCACAACCTCAGTGAAGGCACTGATTGTATTAAAATCACCATAAGAATGACAGCGTTTTAGTTCCAGTTAAAAAAATTACTTACTGAATATTGAAAACTACTGACATAATTTGTGCATATTGTTATGTAACACCACTTTTAATCTAATTGAACATGCTCTGAACAGTAGATTTATCCACTGGTGGGGGTGTCTCTCCCCGATGTGAGTCGAGTGCATAACGCTAACGGATCTGGATCTGGCAAACGTTTTAGCTATTTATGATCGTTTGATTGCTAACGTTTGCTCAAAACGCCATTCAAGTGACAGCCTTTGTTGTGTTTCATTGCTAACTTGTAGCCAGCAGTGAACAAACTTAGTTATGTAGGTCCATTTTTACTGTACTGACATTACAGAAGTCCCTCATTAGCAGGTTCTTGTAGGCTACTTCGGCCTCTAATCTAGAACTGACATCAGGGATCATGCCGTGAAAATGTGATACTTTACGCTAAATAATAAATTACTGCTATGTAATGTATCTCATTATTCTGTGGCTAACGGCAAAACAGATCTGCGTGAAGTCTGTTATTGTCGCTAAGTGACGCATGCGCAACTCACTTCTGCACTCGACTTACATCGGGAAGTGACAGGGGTCTGTAAGTCAGTCTTTGGTATATCAAGCACGGTAACTCCATATGGTTCCTGAGGCGTGAACGTCTGTATGACACTGTATGAATCATAAGCTCCATTTGTGACTTTCTGGCTCTCTGTTTCGTAGTTTGACGTTAAAACTCCCCGACGTAACAGACTCTGTTGTGTAGCTGTGGGATGGTTTTCTCTGTGTTTCTGTTTTAAGAGAAATGCTACGCTTTGTTTCTCACAGATTTGGGAGGATATTGTATTTATTTATTTTAACGCCATTTTCTATTTACTACTTTTCTGATCAAGAAGCAGAAGTCAGCATGGTGGATTTATTATGTTTTTTTTTTGTTTTTTTTAATAAACGCCATTTTTGAACATCCTCTCCTTTAAATGACTACAAATGTGTTTACTTTGCTGGAAAGACTGGATCAGATAAACACATAGACTCACTCATTTTACAAGGCTTTACAGGAAATACGCTGAACTAATATTACTGCGTGGCCTAGTTAGTTTGTCTTGTTGCAGTACTCAGTGCCCTAAGGAGACTCAATTTTTACTAGAAAAAAAACGGAGTCAAAACATCTCATTGTGTAATGTAGAAGGAGGCCATTTTAAACATAGACAGTGATGATTTTCATGAATTCGAAATCTTTCATATTAAAGGGAAGTCAAGTACTGAAATCACCAGTGTAGTGGATGATTTTACTGCACGTACAGCCCAATTTGATCTCAACCGATAACAACTCCAATCTTTTTGTGAAAACAAACACACAGAACCATACAAAGTAATTAATTCTTTCCTGACTGTAGACTGGGGGGAGTAGCCGTGCTGTGTCTCTCTCTGCTGGCATCACATTTGATAGTATATAATTATTAGGCGCAACATGCAAAGTCTCGTACAATCAGACACAGTCAACATATTTTGAGCTAAAATAAGAGTAAGATGAGTGAGATGGCAGTGTCCCATTTATAGACATAGCTAGCACCCACGAGCAGCAACTTCATACTTAGAAGTGAGAATATTTCAAAAGTAACTTCTGTAATCTTCTGTGTGGCCTCTTGCTCTGTCTGGGGGATGTCACCAAAACCTTAAAGAAATACAGTACTTCATTTACAAAATCAAAACTTAAGTTATTAAATGACTAAATAACTTAAACAACCCACACAGTCTTCTAAATCTGTTATCTTAATGATTGGCAATAAGTAGAATTATGAATCTGCATCTAGATCTGCATTTGCATTACAGCACACAGTGACTGTCAGTGGTGGAGGTTACTATTCAGATCCTTTACTTAAGTACAATAATACTCTGTTACAACTAAAAAGTCCTGCATTAAGGATGTCACTTAAGCAAAGTATAACCAGAAAAAGTATCCAAAGTATTCAATGCAAAAAAATGTCCCCTGTGACTGTTAAACTATTATATTTTATATTATTATATTGGTATTATTAATGCAATAATGTAAAAGTGGGATCTTACGGTTGTAGCAAATGTTTTACTGTTTTATAAACGACTGATAATGATAATTTTCATTATGGATTATTTTGCTGCTTATTTTCTTCTATAGTCGATTGATTGGTTTGTAAACATTCTGAAAACTAGTGAGAAATGCCAATCACAAGTTCTAAAGTGACACCTTGACAAAATGATGTAAGTAATGCTGTCAAATAAGTGTAGTAAAATAAAAAGTACAATAATTCCCTCTGAAATTTAGAAAGGTAGAGGTAGAAGAAGAAAGTGTCATGAAAAGTAGAGTACAAGTAAATATGAATCACGATTGTTTAGCTTAGAATTGATATCACGATTCTTTGCCACGATTATTTTCTCACAAAGTGTAATGTTTATTGCAGACATGTACCATGACAAAACAAAACAAAATGGCAGTACCAAACATTGATTTTTTGATTTGCACCTATAGCACATTGCTCATCACCACAAGCCTGTAAACACAGAGGCTTCAATGAAGGGAAGTGAGAGCACTTTAAAACCTATTTTATACAGTTTATGTTTAAAACTCGCAGAAGAAAGTAGTTGCAATTGTGATGCAGTCGGCTCGTAAATTTAAATGAGAATCAAATTCATTAAAAAATAAATGAATAAAAAAGTTATTAAACTTTTTTATCGCGAACTGGGGTGAATCGAGATCGCGACTTTATAACGATTAATTGTGCAAGCCTACTTCAAATTTGTACTTACAGTACTGGAGTACATGTGCAAATGTACCACTGGTGACACACAATCATAGGATGCATATATCAGACTTCTTTAAATGGGTGGAGTAGGATTAGGTACAGTATCTCATGAGAAATTTGCACACAAAAAAAAGTTTACCATTATATTCTACATGCCAACTACTAACACACAATACTAACATGTTTGATACTGTACATCAGTTCTTATTAAATTCCAAAGGTGTTTTCCTCCATAAAATCCCTTACGCAATCCTATAGTATAATAGAACCAACTGGAGGCTGCTGCTATAAAGATGTCTGCCTGCTAGATGCAACATGCCCGACTTGCCTAACTCGATGCCTTGGGGGAAGAATTTTAAAAATAAAATTTGCATTTAACTCAGATCAAACCTTCAATTTGTGCACGAAACAAATCATAGTTTTCCTATTTATTCAAACAGTGAGCCAGATGGCAAACAAAACATCAGGTCTGAACATGCACGCACGCACGCACGCACGCACGCACGCACGCACGCACGCACGCACACACTCTCAAAGTCAAGTCAAAGTCAAAGTCTGCTTTATTGTCAATTTCTTCACATGTCAAGACATACAAAGAGATCGAAATTGCGTTTCCCTCTATCCCACGGTGTAGACAAGACATATTTTAACAATTAGGTCACAGACAAACATAACATTCAAGTAAACAATATAAAAAGTGAAATAAGAGGGCACATACAATGAAGAAAATAAGAGCAGCAAAATTTGAGTTGAAATGGCAGTTGTGCATACAGTAACACACACACACACCCACACAAACCACCACACACCCCACCCCCACACACACACACACACACACACACACACACACACACACACACACACACACGCAGCACGCCTCGCCTCCATGTTATGAGAACAGCAGCTTGGATTAATGCTTAAACTTGCCCTCCGTAGGTGTGACTGTCTATACAGGGAGAGTGAAAAATGGCAAGAAATGTGCACACGGTCTCCTATCATGACCATGGGAGACACACCTGCCCTGCCCTAAGGATCATGGGAAGGTGGAACAAGCTTTAGAGTGGAATTGGAGAGAGCAGTTCAAACACCGGCGAGCATGAGGAGGTTTTTCCGAGCACAAAGGGACGAAGACTACAGTCAGATCCAGTATCTGACGGCCAAGTGCACCCGCTTGGCTTATGACAAAGGTAACTCATTTGACCTCTGAGAACAGAGTTACACATTTACATTTCAGAGCCATTACTGGTTCTGTCTAGTCTTAACTGCCAATGAAATCTATTTTTGTCTGTTATATGTTTTCGTCTCCTCAGTTCACAGTTGTATTAATTGCATTTCAGGCACCAATTAGTGCAAATTCAGAAATTCTGATGAATACCAGAGTAATGCAATCTAATGTCAATCAAAGTGTAATTTATGACACATAGTACTGTGGTGTCTAAGAGTTCATACTTTCTCTTATTTACATTTATGTAATGCATTAGTTTGATGTTCATATTTGGTTTCATGCCATAAAATGAACCACAGATTCATGTTACATGCTTAAGAAGCAAGATTAACCTGTGAGAATTCCTTCCCGCATCATCCATAGTAGATAATAGAACAAGCTTCAAAGGTCATGACTTGAAAGTGAACTATGCCTCATTGTCTGTAAAAGTGTGTCATTTACTGCTATGATATTGTCAGGGTTAATGGTGAGGAGAAAACAGATAACAGAATTATCAAATGAAAACAATTACGATATGCCACAGTGACAGTACGCCATTACCACTGAAGTAATCAGATTAGGTTTGAGCACCATAAGTGAAACATGTCTGAAGGAATACAGGTATTACATATTTTTTTAAGAGGCCTAAAGTGAAAGTATTTGACTAGAGAAAGACAAAGTCAGACAAAGCTGTAGTTTTCCTATTTATTCAAGCAGTGAGCCAGCTGGCAACCAAACACATCAGGTCTGACGACACACATACATTTTAGAGTTATATTGCACATATTTGCTATAGTATCTTTTACATATTTTTATAATAGTTATTCTATATTTATGTTTATAACTGTTGAAAATTCCATGCAATGGCAATACATGTGATTGTGATTCTATTAAATATCAAGGACTGGATTACAAATTTTGGAAACAGAATCAAATTTGCACACATGCCACCTTAAGATACATATTTCTAAATAAGAATGTCGTTTCTGCTTGTCAAGAATGTCTTTGTTAAGGGTTACATTTTAGGTACCAGTTAGGTACCAACACAAAATGTAAAAACATTTTGAAATCTTTATCAACCTCTGCTGATGACGACGGTTGGATGATAGACTGTAGCCACAGTATGTATGTTTTGGACACTAAAGTGAGAAATGAGGACGGCCATAGAGCTGAGTTCCAATGTAAATATGTGTAATACGTATTAGGGACACATAAGTCCATGATGAGGTGAAGGGAGTGGGAAAAACTCCAGTGAAGGAGAAAGTGTTTCAATGCCAGAGATGTCAACAGCTGACAGACTCCTCCATTTAAAGTGTTATCGTTTAAAACATTATGGTTAATTTATGCTGTGATGCATGAGCAGTAAAAAAATAAAACAGCAACATACTTTTTCATTAAAACACTTCCAAGTGGCACACATTCAGCAGATATTCCGTTTTAATGAAAATGGTCTACACAGCAGTGGTTTAGCAGCCCAAATGTGACTTGGGTCTGTTGTTTGTGGCTGCAGCAGTGCTCGACAGGGAGTTCCTGATGTCCAGAGACAGGGAGAGGAAGCTGCAGAATGATCTGGAAGCTGCGACCGCTCGACTCCTCCACCAGCAGCAGCTGAACATGGAGCTCAGGATGAGAGAGGAGCAACTCATCAGCAGGATCCACCAGCAACAGGTGAGCAGATTAGGATTTAAAAGAAATAATCAAATTTTTTTTGAGTTTTTGTTTTTGAGCATTTTAGCATATTCCAGCTCATTGTTTTGGTTATAAAGAAACTTTACTGTTTAGGTTCAGTGATGTTTTTATTTAACTGCCACAAAAAAAAA